>NC_092875.1:424706876-424859376 GCF_028372415.1 Notamacropus eugenii | reverse complement strand
CTCGCAGGGTTCTTGTGGGGATCAAATGAAATAATATTTGTAAAGCATTTTGCAAACCTTAAAGTGTTTACATAAATGATAGCTATTGTTACTGTTACTATTAGAATATACTATTCACAAAAATTCTATTGGTGCAAACCTTTCAGAAATATTTCTCACATAAAGTGAGATCTACACATATTAAAATCTGGATCCCTAAGAAATGCATCAGTTTCTATTTCTGAGTTATATACGTCTGAACTCCTGTTTACCCAGAGAAACATGATTTGGTTAACAAAGAAAATTAGTTTTCCTTACTCAGTCTTGACTGCAGCATCCCAGAGTTATTATTTGCTGTGTCATTAAGTCTCAAAGTTCCTCTGCCTCTTTCAATCCAAGACTGGGTAGTCTTTTTAAATACAAAGAGTTTGCAGTTGATCTAAAAGATAAATAAAAATAAAGACAACCTGTGATATAAGTAAATTTGTTCTGAATCAAGTATCTTCTATACTCACTTTCAAATGGATCTCAGTGTTATGAAAGATGGATATCCATGACAACCAGAAATGAAATTTAAGATGTCCTATAATAATGGGCATATGATATAACTTAAGAGTAGTCCAACCACTCCAATCTACTGTTTGAACTAAATGTCAGAAGGTCATGGAGAAAGGAGAGGAGAAGGGAAAGGAGGAAGTCTTGGGCGAAGCAGACTTTGGGGTTTGAAAACTTTTGCATGATTGCCTTAAATTTTATTTCATATCATTGGATTGAGTCATTAAACTTGTCATTCAAATCTGCACAAACGTACAAATTAAAGCACTCTACATGGCTCAGCATAAGCAGAAGAAGGAAATTTTGATTTGGACAAAATGTCAAACAAACTCACTTAGCTGAAAGAACTTTGTCAGAGTAAAAAACAAAAACAAAAACAACCAACAGTGGAGAGAGCGCCAGGAGTCAGAAAGAACTGAGTTGTTGGCCTCAGACATTTACTAGCTGATGCTGTTTGCCTCAGTTTCCTCATCTGTAAAAGAGGATAATTAATGGCATCTACCTTCTGGAGTGAAGAAACAAATGAGATGTAATTGTAAAGTGCTTAGCACGGTGCCTGGCACACAGTAAGGGTTATATCAATTTATATTAATATTAACATTATAACATCAATAATTACTGTTATTATTAATAATATATTGTTATAATTATATATGTTATATACTAGCATATATAATTATAATATTGTTATAATATTATTATTGATGCCTATATTCTTATCTTGGATGTAAGTCATCTTTTTAATACAGTACTTCATAAATATTGTGAAATACAGACATATTTCAGCACTATTATAGCACTGATTATAAAAAATTAGCATTAGGTTTTTTGTTTTGTTTTGTTTTTTGGTCCTAAGTCTTAGGTCAATCAAATCACTGATACATTTGAGTGTGTGACAGGTAGGACTTATTGTAAATAGCATGCTAAGATATCTTTTCCCTATAGAAACTAATTGTGAACAAGTCCCTTTCCCTTAAGAAGCAAAAATCCAAGTAAAATACTGGCTCAATCTAGTTCAAAGTCAATATCAATTCACATGTTTTTTCAAGGAAAGACATCACTGTCCTTCATCTTCGAAGATGACCCTCTTGATGGATATTAGACATAAGGATGTTGACAAATTCACCTTTAACACATTATGTTCTTCTTCCTCTCCTGTTATAACTTCAATTTTCTCCAGTATACATTTTGGTGATGGCTTGGAAGAGAATGCTGCTGCTGATTCCTTCAGTGTTGTGTTTTTACAAGAGCCTATTGCCAAGAGAAAATGAAATTAACCCAATCTCCACACTGTGGTTACATGCCACATATGACCTTTTTTTTGGATATAAATTAACATAAGTATTGTTTTGGCCATCAATAGCCTCTGTTTCCAAAACAATCTTACTGCTACTAATTAAGCTCAAAGACTGATTGAGTTTCTAAATAAAATCTTACATGACATTAATTCAAATGAAGTTCAAATTATATGGCATTTAACAATCCAAAAGAGCTAAATATTAATTTTGTTTACTTGCATACCTGCATTATTTTAAAATACATTTTAATCATGTATATATGTTACCAGTATATTAAATATATCTAATCTCTTTCTAAAATATGAGTTTTTCTTAACAAGACTTATGCATATGTGATCTCACCACAGACAAAATGTAGACAGAAAAGGAAAAGCAGGGAAGAGGATTCTTACTTGTCCATGAAAAGTGGAGGGGAAAAGACACAGATGAAGTAAGTGCTTTTTCCTTATTACATAGTTCTTTTTCTTGATGAAGCTCAATGGATTTTTGTGGACTCTAGAAAACAAGATGTATTCTTTAATACTACCCTTTATATACACTAACTCAAAAGTTTTTGTTTTTACACACACGCACACATGCACAAACACACATACGCACACACTTGCATGTGCACACAACAATTTCTTTTTAATCAAATTAGCTTTTTCCTGATCAGTATCAGATAGTGAAATAGTTATATAAATACCATTCCTGGTGAGTAAACGTTTATTAAACACGTTGTACCCTTTATTCCATCTCCTACAGTTTCCTCTGGGAGGTCACCCCTTCAACTTTCTCATTTACAACCTCTTCTCATTTACTTGCTCTTTCCTTAATGTCTACAGATATGCACACGACTTCTCCATCTTTCACAAAACAAAAATCTCTCCACTTGCCCTGTCCACCATCACCTTAAAATTCCATTCTATACCTCTTCTCCCTTTACCAACTAAAATCTTTGCAAGCATCACCTATACTCTTGTGTCTCTCTCCTACCATCTTCCTCACTTCTCAGCTTTCTTCAATCTAATTGCCAACTTCTCCCCTGAAACTACTCCTTCTAGTTATTAAAAATCACATAACTCCTGTCCTATTTCTATATTTTTGCTCTTCATTTCAGGAATGGATTTTTTTCCCTCCCCTTTCTACCTTTAAAAGACCCTCTTTTCCTTTTCAGGACCAACTTAGGTACCATTTCATCTAAGAAGCTCTCTCTGTCTTCATAGCCAGGTAAAAGATATCTCTTTTTACTTAAATTTCCCTTGCAGCTTGAACCTTATACTTCTACTTGTTTTTCACTTTTCATTGTATTGTTGTTGTATCTACATCTGCCTTGCTGTTGCTCCACAGTCTTATACTCAATATATCAAGGATCTGTGACTTCTTAAGTGCCAAGACTCCCTCCCACCTTGTCATTCAGTCATGTCTGACTGTTTGTGGACCATAGAATGTCAATATGGTCCATGGGATTTTTTTGGCAAAGATACTGGAGTAGTTTGCCATTTCCTTTGCCAGGTCCCTTCACCTACACATTATGTAACTTAGAACTTATTCTTTGAGAGCTGTGGAAAGCTTAAACAGGTTAAGTGACTTGCCCCTGGTCCCCCAGGTAGTGTCAGTTCTTGCACATACCTGGTGTTTAATAACTGCTTGTAAAATTTAATGTGAAACTTTAAACCTTTAGTAGATGAAACACTAACGTGGTTATCAGAGCTTCATGAATTCCAGCACAGTACCTTTGCACAAGTGAATGCTTAATAAAATTTGAAATATCAATCACTAATTCAATATTTTTCTTGAGTTTATGCCCCAGGAGTAAGTCACTCAAAAGGACTGAGACTATATTTTCTATCCCCCAACATTTCGATGGAAATTATAATGGTTTTCATCTCTGTACTTCAACAGAGTATTGTTCTGTGAGGATTCATTAACAAATGATTAAAAAGCAGTTCGCTGATGTTCAGTGCCATTGAAATATGCTAAATAACAATTCTATTACCAATTGAGCATATCTAAGTGTCTTTAGTCCTGCTGAGATTTACCCACCCCCAGTTTTGCCTTGATTAACACATGCCAAAGCATTTATGTAACAGTATTGCAAATGTAATATATTGTAATTACGCAGCTTCTTTCCTCTGAGATTTCCAAGCTATTATCCTAATAACTAGAACATGTTTCCCATGAGGTTCCTTTTGTTCAAAGGGAAAAAAAAACATATCGTTTCATTCAAAAGAGCTAAAAAAAGCATATTAGAATTTAACTATTGTTTTGATGATGTAGCTATTAGAAGTACCAAAATGAAAAAAATTTCTTATAAGTGATAATTGAATCCTTTGACTATAGAATCTTACCAAAACTCTCTCATTCATGTTTTCTCCAAAAATGAAATTGGAACTATGGCTTTGTAAAGAATGTCTGTCTTCACTTGGTTGCCTTCTGGGGAAAGAAAGAATTTCTTAAGTATTATATTTCAAAATGTGATGATATTGACTATTCCAAATATTTTTTTAAAAAAGATGAAAAGACTAGCTGACAATAGAAATTAAAACTGAAAACAATCTATGTTACAAATTCAAAACACACTATAGTAATGTTGGATGATAGGTGATAATGGAAAGGTCATGAAAAGCAAAGCTGATGTGGATATTTTGAAGACTCTCACCTCTTCATTTTCTCCTCACTATTTAGTTCTTTCTCCACTTCCACCCCCAGGAAGCCAGCACTGTTTCCTACAAAGTCCCCCTAAATCTAAAGCAAAGAGCTCTGATAAGTCAATAATGTTTGATAGAAAATCTGCCTAATATCTTACCCCTAGAAGGAATATTTGTGTTTTTAAAAACTCTTGCAGAGATAGGGAGCCAAAAAGAATAAATTTCTGACAGTAGAATTTCAGCACCTGGGCCAGCGGATACTTTTGAGCTAGGGTGAGTGGAGGGAAGGAAAGACATTCCCAGCTTCTTCAAATCATACCAGTAGATACTAAGAATAATCCACATTCTTATAGCAGAAGGTTTTCTTAACAACACTGTGAAGTAGAGAGTACAAATATCATCCTCATTTTACAGATGAGGAAACACAGTGGCTTGCGCATGATCACATAAGTACAATAATGGTACTCATAATAGCTTATGCTTATAAAACACTTCAAGGTTTGCAGATCACTTTACACATAATAATTCATTTGGATCTCATAACATGTAAGACACGTGTGATGAAAATATGATGCTATCTTACAGGTGAGAAATCTCAGAGAGGTTAAATGACTTGTACCGGGTCACACAGCAAGACCTAGGTCTTCTATCAGAGTATACCTATAGCTCAACAAAATCTCTAGCTTGATTTGCTCTGCCTTGACATCAAACATTTCATCAGAAATACAGATAAAAATAACTATGTTTTCTTTCCCATCTTTTCTCTGCCAGCATTTTGTGGAAGTAAGGCAATAACAAGGAAGCAGTAAAGAAAAAGAGAGTTCAATAACGTAGCTCATCCTTTCCAAGATATATCAAGGTGTGAGCATTTTCCTGGTAGCTCAAAGTCCAAACTAAGCCAAAACAAAATGAATAGGATAGCATGCAATCATCAAGAATTCTTTCAGAATCATGTGAAACAGACACACACACAGATATAATGTGTGTGTTTGTCCTTCCTTGCCGAAGAAGACCATGCCATCAGAGAAATGCTGACATGACTTGCACTTGACTTTTGTTTTGAGTGAGGGAGGGCTGTGCAGGTCACCAGCCTCACTTCTCCAGAGCCATCTGAATCCAGAGACCAGGTATTCATCAGGATGACTGGAGATGACCCAGGATGAAGCAGTTGGGGTTAAGTGACTTGCCCAAGGTCACATAGCTAGTGAGTGTCAAGTGTCTGAGGTGAGATTTGAACTTGGGTCCTCCTGATTCCTGCACTGGTGCTGTATCCACTGCACCACCTAGCTGCCCCTAGATATAATATAGTAATCTTAACAGTCTATCTTTGTAATCTCAATTCTTTTCCATGAAGCTAAAAAATAAGGGAAATTCGAGCAAAAACATCAGAAATTACTATTTAAATTGCTCTGCCTCTTTTATTAACTCACCTTATTGGGGTAGGACTTAAAAGGTATGAGCTTGTAAATGATTTGACTAAGGCATGAGTAGTGGCTGAATTCTCACTCTGCACATGAAGATTCTCTTCAGAGAACTGAAAGAAAAAAAATGTTACTCAGGAAAAAAAATCATGTTAACTCTGATTCAGAAAGGCAATGAGAAATTAACTAGAATTTTACTTTTTCAAACCTTATAACTGGTCAAATTTTGCCTGCTTCATGATCAAGTGTAGCCAAAAATATCATGCATCCTAGTTGGGAACTGAAAGTTATAGAAATCTCTTTGACTTTTAATTTTTTAAAAAAATTATTTATTTACAGTTTTCAACATTCACTTCCACATAATTTTGAATTTCAAATTTCTCCCTATCTCTCCCCTCCCACCACCCCAGGACAGCATGTATTCTGATTATCTTTTCCTCCAATCTGCCCTCCCTACTATCACCCCCCACCATACCCTTCCCTTCTGTTTCCTGTAAGGCAATATCAATTTCTGTGTCCCATTGCCTATATATCTTATTTCCTGGTTGCATGTAAAAACAAGTTTTAGCACTCATTTTTAAAGCTTTGAGTTCCATATTCTCTCCCTTACCCTGCTCCCCCAAGCAATTAGATATAGGTTATACATGTGTAGTCATGCAAAACACTTCCATAAGTCATGTTGTGAAATACTATGTTTCCCTCTATCCTGTCCTGCCCTCTATTTATTCTGTTCTCTCTTTTGACCTGTCCCTCTACCAAAGTATTTGCTTCTGATAACCCCTTTCCCCAATCTGCTGTCCCTTCTATTATTCCCCTTCTTTTATCTCCTTCCCCCCTTCTTTTCTGTAGGGTAGATAAACTTCCATACCCAATTGAGCATGTATGTTATTCCCTCCTGAAGCCAGATCCCATGAAAGGAAGGCTCACTTACTACCTTTCACCTTCCCCTTCTTCCCCTCCATTGCAAAAGTTCTTTCTTGCTTCTTTTATGTGAGATGATTTACTACATCCTACCCTTCCCTTTCTCTTTCTCCTAGTACATTCCTCTCAATCTTTAATTTTATTTTTTAGATATCATCCCTTCATATTCAGCTCACCCTATGCCTCTCTCTCTCTCTCTCTCTCTCTCTCTCTCTCTCTGTATATATATGTGTGTACATACATATTTGTGTATATATATATACACATATGCATATACACACATATATTATATATACATATACATATATACACACACACCTATATACACACATTTATATTCCCTCCAACTATCCTAATACTGAGAAAGGTGTCATGAGTTACAAATATCATTTTTCCATGTAGGAATGTAAACAGTTAAACTTTAACAAGTCCCTTATGGTTTTTCTTTCCTGTTTACCTTTTCATGCTTCTCTTGATTCTTGTGTTTGAAAGTCAAATTTTCTATTCAACTCTGGTCTTTTCAACAATAATGCTTGGAAGTTCTCTATTTCACTGAAGTTCCATTTTTTCCCCTAACGTATTATACTCAGTTTTGCTGTGTAGGTGATCTTGGTTTTAATCCTATCTCCTTTGACCTCTGGAATATCATATTCCAAACCCTTAGATCCCTTAGTGTAGAAGCTATTAAATCTTATGTTATCCTGATTGTGTTTCCACAACACTTGAATCATGTCTTTCTGGCTGTTTGTAATATTTTCTCCTTTACCTGAGAACTCTGGAATTTGACTACAATATTCCTAGAAGGTTTCCTTTTGGGATCTCTTTCAGGACGTGATTGGTGGATTCTTTCCATTTCTATTTTACCCTCTGGTTCTAGAATATCAGAGAAATTTTTCATCTTGAAAGATGATGTCTAGGCTTTTTTTTTTGATCATGGTTTTTAGGTACTCCAATAATTTTTAAATTATCTTTCCTGGATCCATTTTCTAGGTCAGTTGTTTTTCCAATGAAATATTTCACACTGTCTTCTATTTTTTCATTCTTTTGGTTTTGTTTTATAATTTCTTGATTTCTCATAAAGTCATTAGCTTCCATTTGCTCCATTCTAATTTTGAGGGAATTATTTTCTTCAGTGAGGTTTTAGAACTTTTTTTCCATTTGATCTATTGTGCTTTTTAAAGCATTCTTCTCCTCATTGATTTTTTGGACATCTTTTGCCATTTGGCTTAGTCTAATTTTAAAGGTGTTATTTTCTTTAGCATTTTTGGGGGATTTCCTTTAGCAAGCTTTTGACTTGTTTTTCATTATTTTTTTTGCATCACTCTCATTTCTCTTCCCAATTTTTCCTCTTCTTCTCTTATTTGATTTTCAAAATCCTTTTTGAGCTCTTCCATGGCCTGAGATCAACTCATATTTTTCTTGGAGGCTTTGCATGCAGGAACTTTGGCTTTGTTGTCTTCTTCTGGTTGTATGTTTTGATCATCCTCATTACCAATGATGTAAGAAAATA
The DNA here is from genome assembly GCF_028372415.1 of Notamacropus eugenii. NCBI lineage: Eukaryota > Metazoa > Chordata > Mammalia > Diprotodontia > Macropodidae > Notamacropus > Notamacropus eugenii. The sequence continues at coordinate 424,851,062 of NC_092875.1, read as the reverse complement.
CCTCTTCAGAAAGTAAGACTCTATAGTCTGTTTCTTTTTTCCCATTTTCTCATTTTCCCAGCCAATTACTTGACTTTTGAGCTCTTTGTTAAATAAGGGGATCTAGAAGCAGCCTCTGCTTCAGCAGTGATTACCTCTACCCTGGGGCTGTGGCCAGGACTGAGACCAGAACTAGACCATGTTCCCCTCCCAGGTAGGTGAGCGACCCCTCCCACTGATCTTAGAAGTTGTCTGGTACCTGTGGGTTGAGAATTCTGGAAGTACAGCTGCCACTAGCGATTCAGTCCCCTAAGGCCTGCTCCAGCTACATCCACACTGGCACAACCCACACTGAACTGCACTCCACTCCTAGCCCAGCATGATAGACCCTTCCTGTTGACTTTCCAGATTGTCATGGGCTGGAAATGTGCTTCAGTCTGTCATTTTGTGGCTTCTGCTGCTCTAGAATTTTTTTTTGAGGTGTTTGAGGGGAGAGCTCTAGCAGGTCTCTGCTTCTACTCTGCCATCTTAGCCCTGCCCCGACTTTTAATTTTTAAATTAGTTAACAGAAGTTAATTACTATTCCTGGGTCAATGGTGTCACATCTCTAGACTATAAGCCAACACCATTATTTCACTGAAAAAGCATGAATGAATGAATCCACGAATAAAAGCATTTATTAAGCACTTACTATATATAACATACACTGCTTAGTGCTAGGGAATACAAATAGACAAGCAAGAGAGTTTTTGTTCTTGGGGAGAAGTTCACAACCTAACGGCAATGACAGTACATTTAAGAGGCTTTAAGTATGTGAGATGAAAAGGCCCCATGTTTTAAAAGGTGCAAAGCAATTTGTAAAGTATCTTCTTTAGTGTCACGTCTACTGATAAAATATACTGGTTTCTCAAATTGAAGTATCTGATGGTGCCAAGGGCTGGGGGTTAGAGTTAGAACTCTCTTTTCTGAATCTTCAGTAGCTGTAGCCACAGCACCCAGATAAGAGTCGCAGAATGCATCTCCACATCTTCCTTGAGACTGTTTCCCAGGATGAGGACTGAGGGGGCAGGACCTGTGGTCTGGGTGGTGTTGCCACTCCCAGAGTTCTTAATTTTACATATCCATTGATGGAAGTTGGTCAGAAGTTTGTGTTGTTGAAGAAGGTAGGTCCTCCAGAGTGATTGCTCTCCTCAGTGATGAGTGCAGGACTTGGGCTGGAGGCAGGACTGGTAGTCAGGGGGGCAAGCCTAATCCCAAATCTCTTGGGTTGAGGTCCTGGGCTGTCTTTACTGTGTTCTGAGGGGAGGTGGTCATTTTGGTAATAGTGGTGCTTTTACCAGTGTGGCATGTGCAACCTCTTGTGTCCCCCTCAGGGTCCCTTCCTGTTTCAGCCAAGTTAAGTTGACTTGCCTGCCCTATAGCATCAACATTGGCAACACCATGATGATCATCTAAATTGATCAGAAATCCATCTTCAGCTTTATATGATAATCATCTCAATTGATCAGAAATCCATCTTCGGCTTTACTAGAAACCTTCTTACTCTTTTAGCTACTTAATCTTAATGTGTAAATATACACATGTGAATGTATTTACATAGAATCATTAACATTTGAGCTGAAAGGCTCTATAAATCACCAATTCAACCCATCCCTCATTTCGTAGACAAAGACCCTCAAGTCCAAATGGCTCAAGTGATTTCCCAAAGTGCAAAGCTAGCACTATGTTAGAACCAGAATGAATAGCAAGTTCACTAAATTTTCATTGAATTAATAAAATTGACTATTTTGGTTTTGGTGCTAACACCTTCATAGTGTTGCTCCCTGTGAATGAATGAAAACTCATTTATTAAGTGTTTATTATAGGTAAAGCACTGTTACAAGGTGTGAGAGGGAAGTAATAGCATTTAACCAGTCCTCAACAATTTAAATGGAAACAGATTTCTTGACTAGTATCAAACCTCTAACAGGGCCCCTTCCTTTCTTTTCAGTTTTACTACATCTTATTACCTTTCTCAAACTCTGAGATCTAACACATATCACTCTGTCTCTCAACTGTGCATTTTCCCTCACTTGTCCCCCCAGACTTAGAATGCTCTCCCTCCTCACCTCTGCCTCTTCGTTTGCTTCAAGTCCCAGCTAAAATCTTATCTTCTATAAGAAGCCTTTCCTGATATTTTTGAATGCTAATATTTTCCCCTGAGATTATCTGCAATTTTCCCATATATATATTTTTTGTTTGTGCATAGTTGTTTACATATTGTTTTCCCTTTAGATCATGAGATTTTAAAAACTAGGACTGTCTTTTGCCTTTATTCAAACCCCAGCACTTAGCACAGTGTCTGACACATAGTTAAGTGATTAATAGATGCTTGTAGATTCAACGTAGACTCAGAGAAACCAAAGGCAAAACTGTAAGGTAAGCAGAATTGATCATCTGAAGCCTATTCCCAGGAGTGTACTGCTCTCAGGATGTCCCCACCTTCTCAGGGTTCACCCCATCCCAGCTGTGACATTTAATTTTATTACTGGAACTCCTTGCTCTAATATTTCCTTACCTCATTCTACCATTGCTTCAAAGCTCTCCCTAGGGGACAATTAGTGGGGGGAAGGAACAAAATAAACCTTACTGTCATACAAACTACCTAATGTAGTTCCAGTGGAAACAGATAGCATTAGTTGGACACAATTGAGATATCCACAAAAAGACCCCTGTAGTGATTCAATTTAATTCAACTTGACATACATTTATTTTCTTATAGAGGTTATTTTTCTTACCTCAGTTTTTGCTTTTTCATGAATCTTGTAAAATTCCATAGCCTTGGCATGCCCCAATGCATCCTGTTCTACACATCTCTGAGACTGAGGTGGTTGCAAAATGGCAGGTCTTAGAATGGGACATTGTTGGCTTCGCTCCCGAGGGCCTTAATAATACAGAATAGAAAGATCAGTACAGTTTGAAACAAAATATGCCCACTAATTTGGGGGGATCAGTAAGAGGCAAGGTTTCTCCAGGAAAGAAAGGATTGAGACAACTACATTTAATCCTGATTCACTCCTTTCTTTATTCTATCTAGAAGTCAAAGCAAAATATCCCCAGTAGGAAGGGTTAGCCATTTATTCCATGACAAGTACACTGTGTTCATCTAATACTTGCCAACAAGGTAAGGAGCTGAATCAGTAAGAATTGTCTTTGATTTTGGTTCACTATAATATTCACACACACACACACATACATACATACATACATACATATATATATATACCCATATAATATTTACACAATAAAAACCTTCAAAGCACATTAAGCTATGATGGTGGTTACACAAAAGGTGGGGTAATAGACAAAGAGCTAGTCTTAGAGTTAGGAAGATCTACGTTTAAGTCCCACTTCTAACCTGTACGAGCAGAGTGACCAAGGCAAAATCATTTATCCTTTCAGTGCCCCAGGTAACTCTCTAAAACTGTAAGTTATGAGTCTGGCAGAAATAAAGCTATGTGATATGAAAGTTCTTCTATGTTGATGCACTTATAAGTTCCAACTAAATAATAAAGCCAAAGTGGTTACATACCTTTTTCTGTCCTGGCAATGTCAACATTCCATTGTGAAGCAGCTGTGGTCATGAAAACATTATTTTTCTTAACTGTAAAATAAATATTTAAATACTTTAAAATTTCTTTGGTGACTTAAAAAACCCAAAGAAATATAGTCTGTTATGCACATAATCTTTAGCCATGTTTTATTGTCCAGTCATTTTTTTAAGTTGTGTTTGACTCTCATTTGGGGTTTTTTTGGCCAAGATATTGGGGTGGTTTATCATTTCCTTCTCTAGCTCATTATACAGACTAGGAAACTGAGATAAATAGGATTAAGTGACTTGACCTGGGGTCACACAGCTAGTAAATGTCCGAGGTCATTTGAACTCATGAAGATGAATCTTCCTAACTCCAGGGCCAGGACTCTATCCACATTACCACCTATCTGCCCTAAACCATACCATTACCCTAATAAACACATTCACAGTTATTTATACATTTTAGTCCCAGGGAAAAAGCACTGGATTTGGAGTCAGAAGATGGGCTGGAAACTTAGCTCTGCCACTGATAAGCTGTGTGTCAATTCCCTTTTCTAGATGTTTCCTCAGCTATGAGACAAGGAACAAGGTTGACTGTGATCTCTAAGGAGACCTTTAGGTCTAGATCTGTAAGACTATGACCTGAAAATGAACTTCTACATGGAACATATTGGGCAGCTTGGTGTGATGGAAAGAGCACTAGACTGGAGTCAGAGGATATCAAGCTTTGAATCCTGCCTGACTCTTAACTAACTGGGTGACCATTTAAATTCTCTGAAATTCAGTTTCCTCAGCTGTAACACAGAGTGATCAGTAATAATAGATACCACTTGTATAGTGCTTTAACGTTTGCAAAGCTTTATGAATGTCATCTCATTTCATCCTCACAACAACCCTTGGAGGTAGGTGCTATTATTATCCACATTATATAGATGGGAAAACTGAGGCAGGAACATTTAAATAACTTTTCCACTGTTACACAAGGAGTGTTTGGGGCCAGATCTAACACTCTGTCTATTTCACTACCTGATTTTTTCTAATGCTTTTAAGTACCCACCGTATAAGGTTATTGTGAGAAATAAAAGAAATAATGTATGTAAAACACTGTGTAAACCTTCATGCATTATATCATTATTGTTGTCCAGTCATTTCAGTATTTTATGACTCTTCATGACCTTCTTTGGGGTTTTCTTGGCAGAAATACTAGAATGGTTTGCCATTTCCTTCTCCAGCTCATTTTACAGATGAGAAAACTGAGGCAACCAGAGTTAAGTGGCTTTCCCAGGGTCACATAGCTAGTAAGTATCTGAGGCCAGATCTGAACTCAGGAAGAGGAGTCTCCCTAATTCCAGGCAGGTACTCTATCTACTGTACCACATGGCTGCCTCGGTGGGTTATATAGACTTTTTATTATTAGTCACTTTCTTTGAAACCCTTTTTGGTTTCTACTTATTTTACATCCTCTTTTCCTTAGATGATGAACTACTTGAGAGCAAAGATTGTTTCTGTATTTTATCACTTGGCAAAGTGCTTATCGATATCCATTTTTTCCTATAACAGTAGTCACTGTGGATACTGTTTCTGCTCGTTTTCCTTCATGTTACTTAATATAAATCTTTATAAATGTCTCTATATTCCATTATTTTAATGGCATCATAACATTCCCTTACATCGATTATTTTAAAACAGTTTTACCTGTGAGAATAAGATTTACTTGCCAGTTTCTGCCCTCTGTCCTGTGCTAAACTCACCAAAAGATGTCGCTATTGGCATTGAAAGAACAAGCAGGCAGGCTGATTGCGTTGCTTAGGTTAGTTTCTGTCATTTTGTTACCATCTGAGATAAAGCTAAAAAGTTGCTGGATAATTGCAATCATAGGTTCTTCTGGGGAAGAGGAGAGAGAACAAATAGGATACTATTTGTTATGAGGGACTGGATCTGAATGGACAACTAAGTCTTTAACAGTGTGAATAGCGAGACTATTTGTGCTGCATTGGTAAGTGAATGATCAATGAATCCACAGAAATTGATATTTCTTCTTATGTTATCATATACTGGCAATTCCCAGGCCTGGAATACTCTCCCTCCTTTTCTCTGCCTCCTGCCTTCTTCCCTGGTTTCCTTCAGGTCTCAGTTACAATTCTGCCTTCTATAGATCACCCCCTCCCAATGTGGTTGCCTTTCTTTGAGTGAATATCCATTTTATCCTGTATATAGCTTGTTTATACATTGGTGTTTCATGATGTCTCTTCCATTGGAGTGTGAGCTCCTTAAGATCAGGGACTGCCTTTGGTCTTTATATTCACAGAGCCTGGCTCATAGTAGGTGTTTTAACGCATGCTAATGAATGAACAATCCTTTGATGAATCCACAAACTCACTGATATCAAATGGAACTCATGTGATGTAGAAGGTGGATTTGAGACGGGGAAAGAAAGCTAGAGGCAGAGAGACCAATTAGGAGGCTATTTCCATAGCCTGGATAACGTAATAATGGATTAGGATGATGACTGGGTAGAGAAAGGGGACAGATGAGAGAAATGTAGGGATTTGTCAACTGGTTAGATACATAGGGTGAAGAAGATTGAGGAATTGTGGATGACTTTGAGGCTGAATCTGGGTAAGTAAGAGAATGATGGTGCCCTCAAGCTGAATAGGAAAATTAGGAAAAGAGGTGAGGTTTTTTGGGGGGGCATACTGAGTTTTGAATCTCTACTTTTCTCTAAAACTCAGTTCAAAGACCACCTCCTACATTAGGCCTGTCCTGAGATCATTCAGATGTTAGTGCTGCCTCCCCCTTAAAAGTAGCTTTATTTATATTCCATTCCCTCACTCATACTCACTCTCTCTCTCTCTCTCTCTCTCTCTCTCTCTCACACACACACACACACACACACACACACACACCACACACGTCACACACATCACACACTGTTTCTCCCAAGGAAATGTAAGCTCCTTGAAGGCAGGGACTAAACTTGACCTTTTTGAGTCTCTGTGTTCTCACCACCCAGCACTGTACCTGGCATGTAGCAGGTAAATGCTTACTTGCTTGACAATAACAATAACTGTCATTTACATAGTATTATAACACTTACAAAGTGCTTTGCACACATTATCTTACTAGATCTTCACAACAACCTTGTGATGACATACAAGTATTATTCCTGTTTTACAGATAAGGAAATTGAGAAAACTGAAGAGCAAACAGGTTAAGTGACTTGCCCTTGTCCACACAGCTAGTAAGTGTTAGAGACTCAGTTTGGGCCCATATTTCCCAACTCCAACTCTAGCAGGCTATCCACTATATCAGGTTGTCTTAAGAGAGGTCAAGAGATGGACTCTTTCCACAGATTCAAAATGCATGCAGACCTTCTCATGTTTTTCAAGTTTTGGTGGCACAGTAGATAGAATGCTTGAGTCAGGAAGATCCAAGTTCAAATCCCACTTTAGACCCTTACTAGCTGTGAGATCTTGGGCAAGTCACTTAAACTCTGTTTACCTCAGTTTCCTCAACTGTAAAATGGGGATAATATTCGTACCTACTTCCCAGGGTTTAGTGGGTTTTTTTTTTTTTTGAAGCAGTCAAGGTTAAGTGACTTGCCCAGGATCACACAGCTAGAGTAAGTGTTTGAAGCTGCATTAGAATCCAGGTCCTCTTGACTCAGGCCAGTGCTCTGTTCACTTCACCACCTAGCTGGTCCCCAGAGGGATGCATGAAAGTATATCTATAAAGTGCTTAACAGTGCCTGGCCTGTAGTAGGCACGATATAAACGCTTATTCCCTCCCCTCCCTCTCTTCCATCCATAAATCTCCTACAGAGGACCGACCTAATGCGTTGGAGACTTTCAGATTCAATCATTACACTTTTTAAATAACTGTATAACCTTTTAACTCTTCAAAAAGTATATAAGGTGGGTTGTTATTTTCAACAGATTTCCACATGTGAAAAATGTCAAACACCTTGAAGGTAGTTCTCAAAGTTTTGATGTCAGGGCACATTTAAGCACTTAATTTGTGAGGACCCCAAAGAGCTTTTGTTTATGTGCATTATATCTATTGATGTCATATTAGAAATTAAAACTGATAAAATTTTAAAATATTTATTGATTCATTTAAAATAACAATAAACCCAATACACATTAGCATAAATATTTTGCTGAAAAATAATTATTTTCCAAAAACGTTAGAAGAATGACTTTTACATATTTTTGCAAATCTGTTTAGTGTCTAGCTTAATATAAGGCAAACAAGATTTTAATACCTCCCTCTGCATCCAATCTGTTTAGATATCTTATTTTGGTTGAAGTCTATGAAGAAAAGCCATCCTCATATAGACATGGAGTTAGAAAAGGGAGGAGGATTTTAATAGTTAAATAATATTTAGTATTAAACACAAGATCCTTGATCTTGATGACTCACTGAAATGATGACCTTGGGTACTCCTACTATAAGTTATTTCACAAATATTAATGGAATTGATTTGAATTATGGAAGAAAATATGAACTCAGTGTTCTAAGTATAAGCAAGCTTATTTAAATGGAGAGTGGGAAGAGAATTGTTCATCAGTTTGCTTTAACTATGTTAGTTCCTCCAATTTAAGATTTAGAAAAATAGCTCTTATTACTGAGTCTATATAGATCTGAGCACATCAATTTTTTATTGTTCATTCCTCCCAAGAGCTTGAAAATTTTCTTCTTAGTACAACAGAAAGAAAAGCTACTACTAGTACTATTACCACTAACAGTACTACTACTATTAGCACTACCACATCTACTAGTATTATTGGTACTACTACTGACATCAGCTTTTCCCCTAGTACTAATATCCTTTTCTAGTGTTTGTACCTTGCCAATCATATAGTAGGCAGTATAAGGTTGTAAAAAAGAATGTATGACCTGGAATCAAGAAAAACCTGTTACATAAATCTTCATTCTAATATTTGCTTACTAGATATGAATCTGGGCAAATCATTTATGCACTCTGAGCTTCAGTTTCCCTGTATATAAAGTGGAAATAATATTTGTACTACTTATATTACAGTGTTGTTGCAAGGATAAAAGGCGATAATGTGAATTGTTTTGTAAACCTTGAGCTGTTACTTAGGATAATATCCCTTTAAGTGGGCAAAATTCTGTCTCATTGGTACCTAGGATATTGTTAGTGATTAGTAGTGCCAATAGGGTCATGAAAAATAGGGCTTTCATTTGTTTTACTACATTTATAGTTAATTGAAGGCAAGATGAGACTGTTTAACACCTGGAGGAACCAGGAAAAGTATCTGGCCTGAACCAAGGAAGTGAGGGATCCCTAGAGGTGATGATAAAGGAGAGAAAGCATTCCAGGTTTGACAGAAACTGTGTAAAAGGGTATGGAATTAAACAATTCAGCATTAATTCAGAATAAATAGAAGAGTGCTATTTGAGTAAGTGAAAAATTCCAGATTGATGTATATTATATAAGTATAGTTTAATTACTATTGAGTAGCGCACACATGATCAATTATCAAGTAAGTGGGTACTAATAAACGAAATACATTTATATTATGTAAAACTGTAGCATAAATAGAAAAGTTCTTGATAGGCTGTAGATTTTTGTTTAAAAATGATATGTGTTTAAACTTGTACAGTCTGAATCCACAAAATTTTACTGTGTATAACATTGTAATTTGATTTCCATTTAATGTGACAAATAGAGTCATAAAAATATTTAAAATACATTATGAGCTGAAAATGAAGAAGGGAGAGCCATTTTTACAATGTTTGCTATTCCAGTTAGACTCTCAGGTTAGAAACTTCAAAAGCTATTACCTGGCTGGGAGGGGGGAAATGTAGGAAGGACATTGAAGGAAGATGATCTCATTCGTTTTTGGGAGGGTGTTGATTCTGAAAAGATATTTCAAAATAAGTCAACTAGCATATTGTAAGGTTTCTTTTTTAAGGGGAAAATGTATATTTCAAGTAGTTAAGAAGATATACCAAGAAAACAAACACACTTCTTTTAAAGTTATTGACAGCTCAGTAGCTAATAAAATTCTTACAATAAAATGTCATTACTGAATGGTCAACTTTAAAAGAAGTCATTCTCATTGGAAATATTCTTTTTTTTCTTCATTTAATGTGAATTGGAAGAGGTGGGGGGCTATGGGTGTGGAGCATTTCATGTCCTGTGAGACTTAGTTGATGTGTTGGTTAGTTTTGGTGAACAGCTTTTCTCTCTCTCTTTATTCTTGTGAGGCACAGCTTACTGGGAAAGGGAGGTAGAGGGATGAGTTAGTAAGTAAACGTGTAAAAAGAAAAGAGCAATCAAAACCAAAACATTACTTGGAAAGAAAGTGAACTAATAGAAGTAAAGACCCTACCTTGCTTGGTATCTGCCATGTAGAAAGTGAAAGATGAAGATCGGGAACGCTTTCTTGAAGGGCCAAGAAGTCCTGGGAGAAATGCAATGTGAAGAAGTAAACTCAGTGAAATCTTTCTCCATAAAATTAAATCCCCCTTAACCATACCAAGCATCATTTGTTTTATAAACTCTTCAAGAATATTGTTGTTCAAGACACCTGAGGTATAATTTTAAGTTGTGTAATGTTGATGGCAACAGCTGGGACATTATATACTATAGGCACATCAAATATGGCTGTAGAAGATTCATTATGAAATAGTCTCAGCTTCATCAACAAACATCATGATGAACCTGAGGGGAAAGGAGACAGACATCCCTCTGAAGGTAGTAAATTCACAAGGAAGTGTGGGAGTACCATTAAAAGTTGGCTGGGTCTCACATCTGCCATTTTTCCATGTACAAATGCACAGGGAAAAGAATATGTCATCTTCAAACACAAATGACAACATCAGAGATGCATAAGTCATAAACAGGAAATGCTTCATTATTAATAGGATAGAGGTACACCAACATATTATATTTGTTCCCTTTACATTGAGATTATTTTAAAAGTTCAGGATATAACTTATTACCATGTTGTACTTTGTCAATAGTGTCTTCAGCTGGCCTCTGAAAAGAAACAAAGATGCCTGTGAGATCTGGACTTTTGCTTTTTCTAATTCAGATTGAATATTTTCACTACGTAGGAGAATCCCTCAAAGACTGATACATACAGTGTAAAGCAAAGTAATAGAATAAGACAAAGCAGGTCTTTGCCCTCCCCTCCCTCTACCCTTTCATGAGTGTCAGCCTACAAAGCTAGGAGTTTGTAGACAAGTTTTATGCTTCCAAAGGACCGGCCCCACCCTACCCCCCAAGAACAACCAATAGCAAATTGGGGTTATTCCTTATTAATAACAGAATTTCGCAAAGTAGATGATCTGAGTGTGATATTGAGAGGATCTTTTATCTCACTTTAAAGGACAATACTGAGGAGATGAAGAACAGATTTAGAAGTAGTACCTCTTAGCAAGAATTTCTTATGCAGATTTCTTTGGTAGGGAACTAGACCAATAGAAAGGGAGGGGAGAAGTTGAAAGGGAGGAAAAAGAGGGAGGGAGAGGAGGAAGAAAGAGAAGAAAAATATTTTATCAAGAGTTTACCTTAAAAGCCTGATCTCTGTTTTCAAAAATAAATACTGGTTGAGCAATAACATTTTTTCCTGGAAAATAAAAAGAATATTTTTTAAAAAAATTATACAAAATCCAAACTTCTCCCCCCCCCCCATTTCAATTTATTTATTTATTTTAGTTTTCAACATTCACTTCCACAAGATCAAACTTCTCTTAACAACTGAAAACATTTAAGAAATATTTGCTTTGAATTCTATCTTCTTCCCCCTAAAAAAAGACCTCTAGAACTGTGGAATGTTAGAGCAGAAGAGGAAAACGAAGGTTCAGAGAGGTACAAAGACTTGCCTTGTCATCTGTCTAATTAGTGACAGAATCAGTAATGGAATCCAACTGTTTGCTCCCTGTTTTGCTAATGATCATAAGGCTACTTGTGTAACCAAGTCACATAGGACCTCTAAGCCTCCATTTCCACAAGTGTAAAAAAGGGGCTACTAATAATATTTACACTACCTTCCTCCCAGGGTGGTAAAAGGGCCAAAGTGAGGTAAAGTGTGATTTCCCCAAACAATTTTTATGTAAAACATTACAAAAAAAGGATCTATTATTATTCCTTCACAATTTTATTGACAAGGCAACATGTGTACAAAGTCTCAAACCTTCCCCACACCCCACTCCTCATTAATTTATAATACTGGTTTTTTGTTTGTTTTTATAATATTAGACATAGTTTCCCCTCATGCATTATTTAGGAAGCCACTAGTCCTGATCAAACCTGGTCGCTAATGGAAATACACACTCATTTGAGTGTATCTGGGAAATGTGAACCTCAGGGGCTGGCTGGGGTTTCAGGGGATTTGTCGAAGCTGAGGGTGTGTTCATGATCCTGTCTTCTAGCCAGGCAGGAAAAAGGAGGGATCTGGAGGAAAGAGTGCATGTCCAAGCTGGAGCTAAAGCAAGAACCCAGCAGGATGGGTGGGGGCAGAGAAGCTTCTAGTTCCAGCCTGGAGGCACTAGTTTGGCATAACCCCAAGGGCCCTAGGCAAGGCAGCCCTGCCCAAGCTGCCCAGTGAGGGGGAAAGACAGTCACTCTGTTCTCCTGGACTGGATGGAACCAGGCAGGTCCAGCCTTGGGCAGAGCTGCTCAAGATGAGGTGTTGGCTGAAGTGGAACTGAGTGACTACTCCTGCAGAGGTGCCCTTGTTGCCAAATGGGTCACCTCTAATTGCTGCCAGGACTGGAATAATCTGCCCTGGCTATAGGCCTGGCATTTTCTCCTCCCTCCATTCCTTCCCCATGATTTCTCTTTTCTCTGCTTTGGTTTCTCTTCTTTCCTCAATCTTCCTTTCCTTTTCCGTATGTCCCTTTTTTCTTTTAGCATACATTTAGAGCTATAAGGGAGGAGGTTATTCAGTTCACCCTCCTGATTTTACAGATTAGGAAACTAAGCCCCAGAAAGGTTAAGTCATTTGTTCAAGACTGCACGTGTACTAAGTGGCACAGCCTGAATTTGAGCCTGGGTCCACGGATTCTAAATATTCTCTATATATTCTATATATAAATATCCTTCTAGTACAAAGGTTCTTAACCTGGAGGGGATAGGGGGTGTCTGAATTTTTAAAAAAGTTTTGATAACTTTCCACATAAGTAGTTTCCTTTGTAATCCTGAGTATTTTATTTTATGCATTTACAAACATTAGTCAGAAAGAGTCCATAGGATTCACCAGACTACCACAGGTGTCCATGAGAGAAAAAGTTAAGAACCCCTGCTCCAGTGTTTAACACCCTATCCCCTTTTCTTTTCCTGGGTGGACTTAGCCAGTGGAAAACTAAAAACTGTGGCTGAGAAAGCTTTTGGGGGGGAGGGGTAATGTCCTAGTCCCTCAAGATTTTCTCCCCTTTCTTCTCCTTTGTCTTTCATTTTCTTGTTTTTGGCTCCATTTTCCTTTCTTCTTTGTCTTACACTATTTCCAGCTTTCTTTCTTACCACCAAGTGTCTTTTTTCTTTGCAAATATTGGGAACCTCTCAGTTTGGTGATCACTGAGCTGTATGCTGGTATTCCCAGAAGTTTGTTAAAGATCAGCGTAGTCTAATGTTGAGCATCACTGTTTTCTGGGGGATAAGTTTTAGGGAGGGGATAGTGGAGATCCACTGGGTCCTACCAAGTGGTTTCTTAACTTTGATAGCCTAGACTAGATAGGTAATATAAAGGATATTCCAAAATGGTCACAGAGTTGATGAGAAGTTAATGAATGCTTCAAACAGATAGAATAGGTGGAGTTAAAACAGAGTGAAGTGAAGTGCCACAATGAAAACTTAGGGAGAAGTATTTAGTTCTCATATTAAAAATATTGATTTTTGTAGCAAACATGAGGATTTTTGCCTAAAGCTGTTGATAATTTCCTCTCTCACCTAATAAATTAATTTTATATTTCAGTGTTATATTTAAAATCTAATTTATAATTGTGGGTGGGATATTTTAAGGGTGGGAAGAAACTTAGTGAAAATATAATAGCTTAGGGCTTTTAAATACTAGGAACATAGCTCATCTTATATTTCTCTGAAGTAACTATGATATTTATTTTACAGCAAAAACCTAGTCTGAAAGGAGGATTATGTCAAGTGAATTTGTCATGGCTCCATGATCAGCTGATAGGGATTTAGAACATAAACCTTCTCATCTGTGTATATGAACATATGTAGACACGCTGAGTGAAGTTATTATTTTGAGCCAATAGATGACTCTCATACAGTCTCTGGCATTCCAATATCAGGCAACTCATTACGGGAATTCTAGTATCAGATGTTCTCACTTGCTCAGCGAAATTATGGAAGAATCTTTGTTTTAGAGAGGAAAAAGGATATGCCTCTTCTGGGGCCATTCACAGCGAAAGAACGGAACACTTAAAGGCATTTGATGTTAAAGGCTGCCCATGGTCCCATTGACATGCTACATTCTTCAACAGCAAAAGAGCAAATATACCCCAGAAACTATGATTTTAATTTAGTCTGTATGTTGAATACCAATTCTCATCACCACCTGACAGTAGTGATCTTTTAAAGTGATCAAAAGAAATCAATTCAGAAATAAATATCTAAGCTAGCTTATTTCTCACACTTCCTTCCCCTCCAGCTTTTTAAATTTATATACACACACACACACATACACACATATAATAGGTAGGGTGAGAAGGGACTGATACAGTTCTTAGGTGGAAGAAACTGGGGCTCTTATAAGACATGATGACAGGTAATGAAAGTGCCTGGCCCCCCAGTTTGGGGCATAGGCATGGTTCTGATCTGTTATCCATGTGTTAAGGCAACAAAATATTGATTGTAGTATATGCAAACGGCACTAGAGTTAACTCGGCTCTTCCTCTCAGTTGGTCTCTTTCCTGCCTAGCTGCATTTTAGTTGACAGAGACAATCATGTAAGGGGAGAGGCTCTTCACTGAGGCTGACAGAGGCCCCTCTTTGCATTTGTTCAATCTTGTTTTAAGTGAAGGGGACTGGAGAGGGCTATAACTTGATGAGCCCCCAGAAGTGCTATAGACAAGCCCCATTATTTACTATCATGGGGAGAATGGGATGTGCCCCACCTTGTTCTGGTTGATCCGAGACCCCTTAGCGTCTGGTCAATGCCTTTAGAAAAAGGAGCTCTTACTCCCCTGTTCTAAAGGGTTCAAAAGTCAATCAATGAATAAGTAACCATTGTACATTCAGTCTAAGCTCACCACAATGCCTGATCCTGTGGAGAGAGATCAAAGATAATATTGCCCTCGAGGAGTTTATATGAGCATCCTTCTAATGGGTCCTCTTTAAGAACAAGGACGAACACCAAACCATAGTGAACAGAAGACAGTAGATAAATGTTCAGTTTAGTGCTAGCAGCCCAAAATGGTCCTGAAAGGACTTCTGGAAAGAAGAAACCCAATGACAGATTACTTTTTTGCAAATTGGTTTAGTCAAGCTCCTGCTCTTAGCCAATGGCCATGGCCACATCCACTTTTGCTGTGATCTACACACAGCAACCCTCTGCACCAAATATATATCTTTTGTTGGCATTCAAAGCTCTTTGCGATCTGGTCCCACCCACCTTTACAGTCTTCTTATTCCTTACTCCTTTCTCCCCCATGTTCTGGGTCGCAAAGACCCTGACTTCCTTGCTATTCCTCATACAGGACACCTCCCTCTCTCCCCCTGCATCTTCACTGACTATCCCTTATGCCCAGAACACTCTCCCTTCTCACCTCTGCCTCCTGGCTTCCTTCAAGGATCAGCTAAAATCTCACTTTCTACAAGAAGCCTTTCCTGACCCCCTTCATACTAGTATCTTCCCTCTGTGATTACCTCCTTATCCTTTATATATCTTTTCTGTTCCTACTTGTTTACCTGTTGTTTCTCCCGTTAGACTCTGAGCTCCTTGAGAGCAGGGACTGTCTTTGCTTTTCTTAGTGACTCTAGTGCTTAGTACAGTGCCTGCTACACAGTAGCTACTTAATAGATCTTAATAAAATAAATATTTCAAAGAAATCATTTTAAATAATTTTAAAAATTTAATTGATTAAAATTAATAAAAAATTAATTTAACAAATTAAATAAATAAAAATAATCTTAATAATAATTCCCTGACTAACAATCACCTTCCCTTCTTCAGCACCATTTCCCACACTGAGCTGCTTCTTTCAGTATGGAAGCTCCCTATGTTCTGATTCAGCCATCCAACCCTCAGGGCAGTTATAATCTAACCTGTACTGGGCCTGTTAGCACCATCTGAACAAGTTTCATTGGGAAAAATCCTCCTATCACAGATCTCCTTACATTATCTTTCTCCTCAACTTCAAAAAAATGCTTAGCACAGCGCCTGGTCCATAATGGGCATTATATAATTGCTAGCAGCAGCTGCCATTTTTCTATTTAGCTCATCGTTCTTCTAGTCACCCAGGTTCATAATCTGAACATCATTCTCAACTTTTTACTGTCTCTTATTCCACATATTCAATTAGTCACCAAAAGCTTGTCATCTCTAGCTCCATAACATCTCCAGTATCTGTCCCCTTCTCTGTGTTCACACAATCCCAACTCTAGCGTTCAAATCTTTGACTTGGACTATTAAAAAGAAAAAAAGGCTTCCTATTGGTCTTCCTGACTCAAGGGTCTTCAATCTCCAATCCATTCTATATAGCTGCCAAAACTATTTTCCTAAATTGCAAATCAGACCCACATTCTTCCCTTACACAAATAACTACAATGACTCCCTTTTTCAATTTTGCCTCTCATCCATATTGACTGTGTGACCCTGGGCAAGTCACTTAACCTTGTAGTCCTCTAGGAAACTCTCTAAGACTATAAAGTACAGAGAAGGTGCCTATCTATATTAGTGGAAGGAGTTCTCTCATCTGGAATTTTCTTCTGTGAATGAAATAGCAGAATCAGGATTTATCTCCTTTTAAAATTTCTATTTTTAAAGTTTTATATAATGTACAAAATTAGTGGAACAGTACATAATAAGAGGCAGCATTCATATAGCACTTAAAGGTCTGCAAAATGCTTTACAAAAATGATCTTATTTTATCCTTATCACCCAGATGGGTGCTATTAATGTCATCCTCATTTTACTGATGAAGAAACAGAGGTAGACAGAAGCTAAGTGACTTGCCTAGGGTCACACAGCTTGCAAGTGTCTAAGATTGTATTTGTACTCAGGTCCTCCAAACTCCCAGCACTCCATCACTATACAATCTAATTTTCATTAAACCCTCCCCATACCTTTATGGTAAATAAATTCTTTGAGATCAGGAAGCCCATAGCATAGTGCCTGGCATATAACTGGTACTCCATACAAGCTTACTGAATTGAACCTTTGATTTTTATTTCAACTCATATCCTTCATCCTTTTCTTAATGTCTTACATATGTGTATGTAGAAGAATGCATACATATGTATGTCTATGATATAAATATATATATATATATACACGAGAAGACCTTTGAGAGTCCCTTCAATAGCAAGGTGATCCAATCAGTGAATACTTAATGAAATTAATTCAGATGATTCACTGGAAGGTCAAATACTGAAGCTGAAGCTTAAATACTTTGGCCACATAATGAGAAAACAAGACTCACTGGAAAAGACCCTGATACTGGCAAAGATTGAAGGCAAAAGGAAAAGGCCAGTAGATGATGAGATGGATAGATAGCGTCATGGAAACAACAAACATGAACTTGGAGAGATTTGGAGAGAGTGGAGGATAGAAGGGCCTGGTGTACTATGGTGCATGGGGTCATGAAGAGTTGGACAGAACTGAGTTACTGATGAACAAAACAACAAAATGTGCATGTGTATACACACATACACACACACACACATATATAGCATATTTTATATTTATATATTTAAATATCTCATGCTTAATGTGCATATGATAAGCATATATTATGTAGTAACATACACTTTATATTTATATTTTATTTGGTTTGAGGAAGAAAAAAAGCTAAGAGTAGTAGACACAATAAGAACAGATAATAATGAGATAACCCAGGCACTCTTAGGGTTTGTTCTAAAAGACAGGGACATGTACAAAGGCTAAGGAAATCTCAAAGGGAGACATGAGGGATGATAAGTCTTGTCTGGGAAGAATCTACTTTAATCCACTTTGCTGTTCACTAGAATACATGAGCTCTGACCAGAATTAACTGTGCCACAAGCAGTAATGATTGTATAGTCATCTGGGAGGGATAAGAAAGGACACTAAAGCAGGGGCGTTAGAAAGGAAAGGATCAGAACTGAAGGAAGCAAGTACAGCATTGGGAGAAGCGTATCTCCCATGATGGGGGGTGGAAAGACAGAGCCTAATGGTTTACGAGGGAGTCAATTGCTTTGCTGTTCAAGTGTGTTGGTCACATACACAGAGCAGGCAGCCTGCTGTCTTCACTTAGTTTTGAAGTTAAGGAAACAGAAGATGTAAAAGGCAACACTATGGATCAAGCTTTTCCAAAATCTTACTTCCTTGATTTTCTTTAATTTGATGATTTTAGTTTGTTTTTTTTTTTTAAAAAAGGGGGGGTCCGTATAAATCTCATTGTACCTTTTTTGGGAGGTAAGACAGATTTCTTGTAATCTCTTCCAAAATGACCTATCCCTTAGCATCTGGAAAGTTGCCTCTTCAGGCGAACTAAAAGAAACATAGTAGTTTATATAAAAACCATTTCATGAGCTTGGAATATGAAGCTGGAAAATGTGAAGCTATAAACGTCTATTTTATTTGAAGAGTTTCTAAAATAATAATAAAAAAAGTTCTGGTGCTCTCTGCTTGGCGATAACGATCATGGAACCGGCACCATGCTTTTTTCACTATGGTGTCAAACATATTAAAAAGCTAACTCCTATTTTTTTCAAAACATGAAATGAAAATCTGGATGTCAAACTTTCAAACATATTTCCAGAAAGAACAAGTTGTAATACTTGGGGGGAGTAGAGGGTGGAGCAGGAAGGGGAGTGAGGAGGACTCTCTATACCAAGTTCATGAAGTAACCACAAGCATGAGGTATTCTCCACCTCAAGTTCATAACCATATATGGAGGAGCTATGGAAATGTGCAAATAGGATGGCATAAATCACAAATTAGCAACCAGCCTATTAAAATATTTCCATATAGAAATAGCTCACAGTAAGTCCCACAGGGTAGCATTCTTTAAGGTAATATGACACTCTTGGTTTATGTTTTTATGCAAGCCTGTATACTAGCTTAAAGACATCATTCCTAAAAGCCCCCACAGACCCAGAAATCCAGTAGTAAAGAGGCCATTTGTTGAGAGCAGTTAACAGGGGTAGTTTTTAGGACAATTCAATAAAGGGACTATAATGTAACTTCAGACCCAGGAGCTAGGGGTTCTGGGAGAACTATTCAAATGACTTGAGAGGTATGTGCTTTGCTTATTTTCCTGCCTCTGGTGTACGACTGGGTGTACTATTCAATTAAACAAGAATCTATGAAGCATCTACTACATGCAACGTGATTAGCAGCATGGCAGACTATCCTTGGAATGGAGGCCAAATCATTCTTCTTACTTCTACTGACTATAGCTCTGGGCAAGTCACAAACCCTCAGTACTGCCAGGAAAATTTCTCAGACTATACTTTGCAGAAAAGTGACCCATCTGTGTGGGTAGAGGGGGTTGTCCTCACTAGGAACTCCCTACCGCAGTCACAGGTCTGGACCAAAAAACCCCCCAAAACCTGTGTCAGGTATTGCATCAGGCACAAAGGACACAAGGTCAAAAATGATAAAGCCTTTCCCTTTAAGAGACTTATAATTTAATAGGACAATATAATAATGCATTAAAAAGTGAAAGGTGAAATGAGTTAGGGCTAAAGAGAAATCCCCCAAAAATTCAATAAGGAAATTTAAGGAATAGGATTTTTCAGGGGGAGTCAATGAGAGAGTACAGGAAGAACTTTGTGGAGGCAGCACCTAAACTGAGCCCTAAAAGAAGAGAAGGGCATACCAGTCATAGAAGATAGCCTGTATGGTGGTGGGAGAATTCAGGAGGTCATCTGGAACAGCTAGGAGTTCTGTCTCAACTGGAATGCAGAGTACTGAAGGAGAGTGATATGTAATAAGGCTGGAAATAAGGTGGTTGTGAGAATGTAGAAGCCACCCTTCATACCTTCTTCTCTGGGAACCCCCAGATCCCCTCAAAGCACAGTTCAAGTGCCTTCTCTTGCCAGAGGTCTTTCCTGATTATACCAGTTGTTAGGGCCCTAGCCCTAACCCATCCCCTATAGCTATCCCATATCTCCCCTCCCTTTCATGACTAAACTCCTTGAGAAAGCCATCAACAAATCAGTGACTCCACTTCCTTTCTTCTCATTTTGTTCTTAGCTCTGACCTCATCATTCAAATGAAACTGCTCTAAGGTTACCTACCATCTCTTAACTCCCAGATTTAATACCTTCTCAATCATCATACTTTGACAAAGGTGGTCCCTCTTCTTGATTTTTCTCTTCTCTTTAGGTTTTTGTGCTACTGTTGTCTACTGATTCCCCTATTCTCAGTACAATCACTTCTCAATCTCCTTAGTTGATTCTCCAGCCAAATTATCTCTGCTTGGGCATATCCCAAGACTTTGTCTTTGGCAGGCTTCTTTCACTATTTTAACAGAATTTCATTTGGTGGTCTCATCAGGTCCCATGGATTTAACTTTTCTGTCTATACTGATGATTTTTCAGATCTGCTTATTCAATCCTACCTCTTTTCTAACCCCCAGTTTCCCATCTCCAACTGTTAATTGGGCATCTCAAACTGTATGTCCCATAGACATCTTAAAACTGAGTTCACAATCTCCTCCTAATTCCTGTCCCCCTCTTAATTTCCTTGTTACTATCAAAGGTACCGCCAACCTCTCAACCTGGGTGTCATCCTCAAATTCTTACTGTCTTTTACCCACCCTATTCAATCAGTTGTTAAATTCTATTGTTTCTGCCTTAGTAGCATCCCTGGTATATGCTATTTTTCTTTCTCATGACACTTGATGAAAGTCCTTATCACCCTCAGCCTGGACTATAGCAATAGCCTACTGGTTGGTCTCAATGCTCTTCCCACTCCAATCCATCATCCAATCAACTATCAAAATGATCTTCCCATGATATTTCTGATCATGTTACACTTTACTCTTCCCCACTCCTGCTCCATTCAGTAAAATTCCTATTACCACCATATTCAAAAATAAAGTCCTGTTTGTCTTTTAAAGTATTTACTAAACTGGTCCCTTCCTACCTTTGCAGTTTTCTTATACTTTACTCTCCTCCAAGTACTCTACTATTCTATGACATTGGTCTCTTTGCTGTGCCTTGCACAAGATGGTCCATTTTCCAACTCTGTGCTTTTTCACTGATTATCTCTCATGGCTAGAATATTCTCCTTCCTCACCTCTGCCTCCTTTCTTCCTTCCAATTTCAGCTAAAATTCACTTGCAAGTCAAGATATCAGCCTTCTGATGTCACCGGTCCTCTTTGAGAACGATGGACAAACTGCAGCACCAACAAAATTCCAGCTTTTGGAAGTTTTCCTCAATCCATCTTAATGCTAATGCCTTCCTTCTGAGATGATTTTCAATTTATCCTGTATCAATATTGCTTGTACACGGTCGTTTGCATGCTGTCTCCCCCGTTACATTACACTGTGCCTTCTTGAGAAGAGGGACTGCTTATTTTTCTTTGTATTCCCCATACTTACACAGTGCATGGCACATAGCAGGCTCTTAATAAATGCATGTTGACTTGACTAACCACCTTCTTGAAGAAAAATATGGATATTTATAGATGCTTATAGCCCATGATCAAATGAAATAATGTATATAAATTGCCTTGCAAACCCGAATTCAGTATGCAAATGTGACTTATTTGTTATGCTGGTTTCGTATTACTTATACTATCAGTCATCAAAGCAAATCTTTTTCTCTTTCTGTAGGTCCTCTCTAGGACTTTACATCATTTACAATTGATAAAGCACTGAAATATGTCCATTTTCTCTTGTTTCAGAGCCTTCTGGGAAAAACCTGATTGAGATACTATCACAAAATCTAATTTCTTTTCCCTTAGCACATGTCTATCTGTCTGCAAACACAGCATGGTTTCATTCATCTATCTTCCTTTTGCAGATTCTATTACCCTTTCATATTCTGACCTTGCAGAATGCTTACTCAAAGTGTATCCACTGGGCAAACCATGAGGAGTCTCAGTGATTTAACATCCCGATACTTTGACTTTTCAGTTTTAGAATGTAAATACACACCTCAGCATTTTAGAAGAATATATTGCTCTCTCAAGAGCTTAGTCATCATTTTTCCTGATGTCCAAATGTCATTTTATCTATAAATAAGAAATTGAAAATCTTTTGTATACAGTTACTTGGAATATTTGGCTACCTGAGGATGCTCATCCTTGAAGTATGAGCAGTCCTTCAAGATGCTCCACCCAGCAGATGGAGGACATCTGGATCAAGAATGCTCAAAAGGAACCCTTAAGCTTTCTTTTTCAGAACCCTCATTTAAAACGTCTACTACTCTCCAATCCAGTCTAATGCATACCTATTATGTGCTAGTGTTCTGAGCACCAGGTGTATACATCCACACACACACACACACACACACACACACACACACACACACACACACACACACGAAAACTGTTACCTTTCCATAAGAAACAGTTTTTGAATCAGCTTCTCTTTTCCTTCCGATTCCCAAAATTTCAAATTAGTTCTGTCCTGATACTTTTAAAAAGGTAGGTGCAATATGGTCCTCTTATCCCAATTCTATTGGGATAAGTGAAGGGTACTTTCAATGAGAATAAGTTCTCTGATGTAACTTGCTACTTGTGGGGCCTTGAGCAAATAACTTCACCTCTATGGGCCTCAGTTTCCTGTACTGTCAAATTTGGCAGCTCAAACAGATGACCTTTAAGGTCTCTTAACTGTGTTTCTGTGAATTAGTTTTTTTTTTTAAATTTATACCTTTTTCAATATAATTGATTTCTTTTGCCATCCTAAGTATTTCATTTTTTTGCATTTAAAATGATTATTTTGAGAAGGGGTTCCTAGACTTCCAAAGGGGTCTATACCCAAAGAAAGGTTAGGAACACCTGCTCTAAACTTATGATCACGTTTACTTAGAAGGAAACAAACTAGACTAAAAGTTACTGGAAGAAATTCATAACAAAGAAGATGCTCAGCTCTCTCTGGAGTATAAAAATATATCTTACTCTTCTACTTGAAAGTACTACTCATCGTTTGGGATCAGGAACTGAAATACGATACTTCAGATATTTCCCAAATCTTCTAATGTTATATTTTTTAAGAAATCATTTTGAGAGAAGAGTAACTCTAGGGATGTGTGTGTTGTGTGCACACGTGCATGAGTACACACATACGTACGCCAACTTAGCTTAAACATTTTATTTTAGAATTCTAAAATATCACAATCCAAACTCTAACCCAATTTTCCAAGGATCTTTTTTATTTTTTGGGAGAGGAGCAGAATTATTGGGAAAACCTGAAGTATTTCTTTCCTAACCCCCTTCCAATCTTTTCTTCTCTTTCTTCTTCCTCCTACTTCTTTATTTCTCTTTTTATTAACTTATAAAGCAAAAAGGCATACTCAGACAAGAAAATAATTGGAGATTCAGTAACTGCAGGGGATAAACTTCTGCAGTTGATCTTTTCTATTTTCTCTTTCCTTTCTATCTGTTCCCTCCTCTCTTCTACTCAGCACTTGCTTCTCCCACTATATCCCCAAGCTTGTCTCTTTTCTACTTGCATACAAGTCTTTTTTTATCTTGATCTGTTTCTTACTTGTGTATCTATTATGTCTGTGTTTAAGATCAAACAGTGCTCTTCCCTACTAACCACATAATTAGCAGAGAAATACCAAATTATACTTATTATTCAACATAATTCTTAGCACAATGTTTATCATCCTAAGCACTGCTTTGAGGAAGCTCAGTTTCCTTATCTGTAAAATGGGGGGATGGGTAGACTAAGTCAGTAGTGTCAAACTCAAACTGAAAAAAGGGCTACTGAACCCTAAATAAGGATTGCTGCTACCACGTATTGACTTAGAGAACCACATATTAATTAACACTTTCTATGTTCTGTTTTTTTATATTATTTATTTTGCTAAATATTTTCCAGCTGCATTTTAATCTGGTTGGGTACACTTGGTAATGTTCCAGACAAACACTGAGCTGCATGTTTGACACTTCTGAACTCAGTGTTCTCAAAATATCCTCAGATTCACAGATTTTTAGAGCTAAAAGGAATCTTAGTATCATCTACTACCAGCCCCTAATTTTACAGATGAAGAAACTGAGGCACAAAAATGTTTTAAGTGAGTTGCCTAAGCTCACACAGGTGTTAAATAGCAGAACTGAGATATAGACTCAGGGCCCCTACCTCCAAATCTTGTACTGCTTCAAGAGACCACAATCCCAATAATTCAAGAATCTAAGATTTCATCAGTGTGAGTGTTCCTTGTACAACCACAGACTACGAACCTTTCAGGACTTATTAGATTGTCTTTAGTGAACAATTCACCTCTCCCTGACCATCTTGAAGATGACCCCATCTAACTTAGGCTGACCAGGGACAACAGACATAGTCAGCATTACTGAACATGCCTTTCCATCCTGTTAAGGACTTCACAGAGCATATACACTACTGCCTTAGTCTTAGTGATAGCAGGATCACTGCCCCATCCCCATGAGATTCCTGTTTGGTACTTCAGTGGAGTTCATGATATGATTGAAGAAAGTTTTGTATCATGACTGAACTCAAATTTATGAATCTAAGACTTCAGAAAATCTGGAAAGTGATCAAGAAGCAGTTTGATATAGTGCAGAGACAGCTGACTCCAGAGTTCTGAATTCTAATCCTGGTACTGACATACTAGCTGTACAATCTTGGGCAAATCACAACCTTTCAGTAACCCAGGCAACTCTCTAAGACTATAAATTGCAAAGGAGGCATCAAACCTCAGTGGTAGAAGGATTTTCCTCATTAGAGGTTCTCTATACCCATGAAATCACATGTTCAGAAAAAAATAGTTGGGGGTGGAGTGGGAGTGGAGTTTGCTTAGATAGGTAGAAAAAGTTTAGTTTCTGTAATCTAACAGACTACCTTTTT
The DNA here is from genome assembly GCF_028372415.1 of Notamacropus eugenii. Lineage (NCBI taxonomy): Eukaryota > Metazoa > Chordata > Mammalia > Diprotodontia > Macropodidae > Notamacropus > Notamacropus eugenii. The sequence continues at coordinate 424,826,315 of NC_092875.1, read as the reverse complement.
ATTTGCATGTTTCCGGATTTGTATTTCATTTCTCTACAAAATCTTTTAAACCAGGGATTCTTTACCTTTTTTTGGGGTCATAGACTCCCTTGGCAGTCAGATGAAACCTATGGATTCTCTCAGAAACATATTTTTAAATGCACAAAATAAAATTCATAGAAATACAAAGGAAACCAATCACACTGAAATACAATTATCTATCGATCCATCTAGCTTCTATCATCCAGCCATCCAACCAGAAACTTCACAGATCCCCATGTTAAGAACTCCTCTATATAAACATTTCTTTGTTTCATCTCCCCATCAAAACTCTTACTCTCAGGATCTATACTCAGGCAAATGGGAACTTTTTTTCAAGAGCAACTTTGTTTTCAGCTCATTCGTTTTCCTTTAATAGCAAAAATGCAAGGATATTTCAACTAACAAATTCTTTGGCAATGACAACTACTTTATGACAAAACTGGCTATGTTATTAAACACAGTTTTCATCAATCATCTGAAGATGAGTTGGCAACCATTGTCTGGCTCAACTGCAACATTCCTATTGAGATGCAGCAAAAATATCTCCCTATGATTTCTATTTGTAAACTGTTGGTGGCTAACAAGGCCACATTTAAGTAAAATAGTGCAATAAGTGAAGATTAGCCCTTTGAGGTTCCCAGATTCTCATTTCTGTGATCTTCTAAATCATATACTCCCTGTTCCCTTCTCCCAAATCATAATCTCTTCCCGAACGCATTTCACGGGCTCAATGCCTGTTGTTTTCTAACATAATTGTCTCTACCATATAAACAGGAAAGGTTCTGACTTCAGTCACTGAGACTGTCATACAGGAGGGTTAGAGGTCTTTCCTTGCTAGGTGGTCCTCTGTTCCTTTGGGGAAGTAGGGGGAGGGCTGGCCTAGGTCTTATCAGAATTGCCTGCTTCTTCCAGGATCCAGAGCTCTCCCTGTTCTTGCCATAGCAATCTCTCCAGACTCTCTTCTCCTAGTTCCTATTGAGAAGAGGTAAAGATTCTTCCTTCTTAAATCAACAAATATTTATCAGGCACCTACTATATGTCAGGTACTGCACTAAACTCTGGGCAAAATAATAAACCACCCCTCACCCCCTAAACAACAACAAAATATTTCTTGCTCTCAAGGAATTCATAGTCTAATAGGAGAGACAATATGTAAACAACTACATTCAAGATGTATACAGGATAAACTGAGGATAATCTCAGAGGAAAAACACTAAGATTGAAGACTGAGAAAGGCTTTTTGTACAACACTGGACTTTAACTGACTCTTGAAGGGAGCCAAGGGCAGAAGATAAGGAGAGAGAGGCAAGGGAGGCAGCCAGCGAAAATGTCCGGAAAACGCCCAGCTCCAATCTTACTCTTCCCTTAATTTTTTTATGTCATAGACCCCTCTGCCAGTTTGGGGAAGCGTTGTGAACCCTGGCTTGGAATAATGGTCTTAAATAAAAAAATACATATGGTTGCAATGGAAATAGATTATATTCAAATACAGCTATCAAAATGTAAAAATTAAATCCATAGACTTCAGGTTAAGAATCACTGATCTTACTCAAGAAGCCCAGATGTATATTTTGTGTTTTTCAGCACACCGTACATCATTTTAGTTAGTATTTAAAGAGATTTTCATAGTCTTACTTCCTCACTCCTCCTTCTGATGGTCCGGAAGGACTCTAAAATGATTTGTCCCAATACAGATGTTTCTAACAAAGAAATATTTTATTGAAACACATCCATTTTGTTAATAGAGATACCACTGTGCTGCATTTGTGGCTTTGTTTGGATATGGTGTTAGATTTAATGATGATTTCATGAAGTAACAACTCAGGTGTGAAACTTAACTCGTTGAAATGTTGATTAAAATTGCACATATAACTGCTAATGATTTACAGTAATAGCTAACACATAAACTGGAACACTCCCTCTCCCCACCACCCCCCGTGCAACTAATCCAAAGAGAATCATAATGATAATAAAAAAAACTCTATCCATTCATAGTTTTGGATGCTCTTCTGCCCTTTCTCACAAAAACAGAACTTCCATAGACTATTCTCCCTTCTGAGGCCACAGCCAGCTCTGTGATCATGAATAATTTCAATGAGTGGTTATTTTTTTGCATTCCACCTCAACTTACCTCTAACTCTAACAGCCTTCTTCAATTAAGATAATAATACTGCTGACTCAGAATCAGCAGGACATGAGCTCTGAGTTATCTTCTACTGGTGATGACAGAAGTGTGAATGTCTGTTCATGGATATTCCCTTGCCCAAATCCCTCTTGGGATGAAGGGTATGCATTTGCAAGGAAGCTGCCAGTGGTTAGGCTTATAATCTGTAGTGACGAGGCACGTCAAAACTAACCATCCCATATGAGTGGCAAATCCATGACTTTTACCTTACAACATGAATGAGAACTAGCTGAGCTACAGATAAAAGTGCTGTATGCTATCATGTCAATAGATTTATCATTCCATTAAGAGATATTTATTGGGCATCTGTTACATGCTCAGCATTTTATTATAGCTAGTACAATACACGACAGTATTCTTGCTCTTATAAGATTAAGAGCTGAAAGGCTGCTTAGATTCATGATGATGGAACTAGATTAGAAGAAGTAGTTTGCACCTATTTGGGGTTTTGTGGTGGGGAAGACTTGAGGTGTGTGTGTGTGTGTGTGTGTGTGTGTGTGTGTGTGACAAAGGATCATATATATACATATATATGTATATATATGTGTGTGTGTGTATACATATATATATGTATATATATATATGTGTGTGTGTATATATATATATATAAAGCTTCAAAGGATCTGAGGTCATCTCAGACAATTCCTACATTTTACAGATGAGGAAATCGAGAACTGGGAGGTTTTATAACTTGCCCAACATCACGCAAGTCATAAGTATGCAACAAATGAAATTCAGATGGTCATTAACCTTATTTCTACTTCAAGATTTTACTTTATAATTCCCAACCCTTTACTCTCATCCCCAAAATATAAAAAAATACTGATCATCTTTCAGGTTGATTATCCTGTAGAGTCAAGTGTTGGATGAAATAAAATTCTAATGCTGCTTTCACCTCTTGAATTCTGTGATAACTGATATCCCAAAGTCTCTGTGTTCACTAAAACTGACTTCTTTACAGATGTTCCAGGTATCTGTTAAACTTATACTTGGAAGAACCATCTCACAATTTATATTAGGTGGTTTTGCAGACACCATGGAATTGATATACAGCCTATCTTTGGACATATTGTCCAAAGAGTTGTGAGGATCAAATAAGATAATGTTTAGTTTTTTAAGAAGTACTCAGTAAAATACCTGGCACATAGTAGGTACTATATATGCTTATTCCCTTCACCTTCTATTTCTCTGAGTAAAAACCAGATAGCTGAAAAATTACACTCATCCTACTTTCATCCACAATCCATTATTTAAAAAAAATCACAATCAATAAACATTTATCAGAGACTTCTGCTTCCTATGTGCTAGACCCTCAGTTACACACTAGGTAGGAGCATACATTCTATAGAGGCAGATAAATAGAATAGATATAAGGTAACTTTGTGGGAGAAGCATTAACAAGTAGTGGTGGTGGTAGGAATAGGAAAGGGCATACATAGAAAGGTCAATCACCCAAATGTTATGCTACATGTACTACATGTACATGTACTTCTCATTTTTAGAATCCACACCAAGGCACAAGAATACTACAATGTCCTATGAAAGTGGCAGGCTATTAGAATCTGCTTTGAGGATCACAAATTATATAAAACTTCTTATAAGTTCCATATAAAAAAATATATATTATTTACTTGTTCAAAATCTCTTAGATTCAAATGCTGCTCTTGGATCGATCTTTCTGCATTCCCCAGTACTTAAGTTCTTTAGCTATTTGAAATAAGTTTCAGCAACATTACTGTCCTAAATCACTAAAACCTTGTGGAAAAATATAAGAGAAATAGCAGTCTCTGCTCTTGAGACAGTAAAAATGTATCTTGTGTTCTATCACTTAAATTCTAAATGAATTTAACAGCAGAATGGGCATACACTATTTATAATGTAAGACTCTAGCTTAGAACCTGCCAAAGCCTGAATGTGACTGAAACCAGAGCCCAGATGAGGAATGCAGGGAAAGCCAGAGAGAATAACATTGATCAGGGAATAGAAGGGTCTTTCTTTGTCTTAGTACCTGATGTCAAATTCCCCAAGTGGTAGCATTATACAATGGAAAAGTGAGCTAGATTTGGAGTCAGAGGAACAGAGTTCAAATCCAGTTTTTTTTTTAGAGGGGGGGAAAGCAAGGCAATTGGGGTAAACTGACTAGCCTAAGGTCACATAGCTAGTAAGAGTGTCGTGTCTGAGGCTGGATTTGAACTCAGATCCTCCTGACTCCAGCGCCAATGCTCTACTCACTGTGCCACCTAGCTGCCCCTCAGATCCACTTCTGTTATTCATGTGTTCCACCTTAACCTCTCTGGGCCTCAGTTTCCTCAAATGTAAAATGAGGTTGCACTAGACAATCTCTGAGATCTCTTAAGCTATGATCCAACAGTCAACATTCACAATGGGAAAGCGCTTTGGAGCAGGAGGATGAATTTGGCTCTGTTGCCTTGTGGGTGACTGTCTGACACAGAGAGCAAAGTCAGACCTGGAATTGAACCACCAAAGGAAATTAGATGGGAATACACAAATTGCTGTGAATTTGACTTCTGAGTCTGTTTAAAACATCAGCAGTCATGGCACTGGTGAGCTCAGCACATGGGGGAGGGAGTAGGAGGTTGCCTTTATTTTTACAGCTATAAACATGGGACCTATGGAAGAGCAATCAGAGATTGTTTTAATACCCATCAAGAAGTACTTACAAGAAGCTAAAAGTCTGTAGTAGGGAGCTGAATGGTTATCTTATATGGTTTCTGTCTCTATGGAACATTTTCTCCCTAATCCAAAACACTTATTAAGCATCTACTGTATTAAGTGTAAGGCATTGCTCTATGAATTAAAAGACCAATCAATCTTGTCTCAAAGAGCTTACTTTCTGGGGGTAGAGTTGTGAACCACAATCATATAAGCAAATACCAGTTAGTTTGAGAAGGGAGACAGACTTTAACCTGGGCATTGGGGTACCTTCTCAAAGGAAATGGTACCTAAATGAAACCTGAAGGGGGGGTAAAAAGATGTGGAGAGGTAGAAATGAGTAGTGAATTCATTTCAATCTCGAGGGATGGTTTATATGGCCTTTATTACTAAAAATGTGGTATAGTAGAAAATGCTCCATTTGGAGTCAAAAGATCTGGGTTTGAACCCTAATACTTCTATTTATCCCTGTCAGAATTTTAGTTTCCTCCATAAAATGGAGGTATTGAATTAGATGATCTCTTAAAAAAACTCATCAAACTCTAAATCTATGATCTATGTTACACAGCGAAATAGTTCAAAAATAGGAGGGAACAGAGAAGTATACCTATGCCATTTATCTGGAGCAAATTGCCATGTTGTGTGGAATGGCAAGGAAAAATATACATACATCTGGGTGTTTCAGACATGTTCTCTGACAAGTGAAGGTCAATGAAGTTATAGACTTTATGCTAGTTTAAGGGAGAAAAATTTAGTTTACCTAGGGCAGGCCAGACACCATTTCCCCCAAAATACGTCAGCACTATCAGGCATTAATGGCTGCACATTCCATGAGGTCCTGTTGAACTTTAGCAACCTAAAAGTCTAGCATTAAGGAAAAAACCAAAGCTATGGGGGGAAATGATCCCCTATGAACTTTAGGTCAGGGAGTGGAATGTAACTTATCAATATAACAAATGGTTTATTCAATGTTACTGGTCATACCAGACTTTCAAGTGGTACGCCTGCCCCTTACGGTTGGCCTGCAATATGCTCTGGAATTCTGGGTGTGATTTTTTCTGTTTGTTTATTTTGGTGTACCTGAGAATTTGAGGGATTACGGTTGAAAAGGGTAGGTATTTTGAGGCTCAGTTGAAAAAGTCCTTGTTTAGTGGTGGTTGTCACAAGTTTCTAGTAAAGACCACAGAAAAGAAAACACGTTTCTTCCAAATAACTGAGTCTTGCGGATATTTTGAGAAGTGGGTCATCATAAGTTTGCCTCCAGGCTATAATGGTCATGGCCAGCATTGGGTTTAGGAGTGGCCATTAGATCATTCTAAAACTACCAACTTACTCTTCAGGAGGAGGCTTTTACAGTGATGGGTTTTGCTTGCTGAAATTATGGTACATGTCAGGACATACTCTGGTGGAGCTGGTCTAAAGTCACTTTAATTCCCTCAAACAGTTTGGTGCTGCTGATATTGTAAAGTGTTAAATTTTTAGTCTTATTTAATATATATTAGATTAGTACCCACAGTGAGAGCTGACAATATAAAAATTAACAATAACAGCTATCATTTTTATGGCGCTTTAGTTTCCAAAGTACTTTACATATCTCATTTGATCCTTACAACAATCTTGTGAGGTGAATGCTATTATCATCCCCATAATTCAGATAGGGAAATAGGGGCTGAGAGAGGTGGACTGATCTGCTCAGGGTCACGCAGCAAGTAAGTTTTCAAGGCAGGATTTGAACTCCTGTCATCCTGATTTCAAATCCAGCATGTTATGCCCCCTGGCTGCATATCATGGTACTAGCCATCTAGGGACACCTATGCCTGTGGATCAGGCAAAGGGACCCAATATACACAACATATAAATAGCACAGATGTCAACATGCAGGTACCCTTCTGGTAACTGAAACAATTCAACTCTCAAGTCTGATCTGCTCAGTGTTTGCCAAAAACTAAGGATGTGCCTATGACACTCCCCCTCCAAGTGCAGAAAGATGCAATTCAGGAAGACAAGGAAGTAAATTTTTTAAAAAGGGAGAGAAAGGAAAAAAGAAAACGAAAGAAAGCATGTAACAATTAATCTATGCTTCCTATATCCATTTGCAGATAATACAAAACAACTAAGAGGAATTTAGGACTATTTTGGAGCACAACCTTAACTTTTGAAAGATGATTTCATCCTCATAAAATGTTCTTTGGTACCTAATTTTAACCCCCTCTAATCTAATCCAGCTTTCATATAGCTACTGGACTAGTCATCTTTATGCACAGATCTGAATAAGTCTTTCAAAAAACTTCAGGATTTCACTATTGCTAACTCAGTCAAGTTCAGACTTATTTGCCCGACAGCCAAGTCCTTCCACCATTTGGAAACATCCTTTCCATTCTGATATCATTCTATCCCTGTCAAGTATTTTATGCTTCAGTTAAATCATTCACTCCCAGAGTAAACCCTACTCTTTCCCACCTGTATGTCTTTTCTCACCTTATTCTCTATGCCTGGAAAGTGTCCTCTTTCCCAAACTCTTAACCTGTTTTAATCTTACCCATCCACTACCACTCAAATCAAATGTTACCTCCTTCAAGAAGCCTTCTGTCTTTTCGAATAGTCATGAATTTTCCCCATCTCATAAAGCACTGAAGAGTTCTCTAACACCCAATACGTATTATTTTGTATCACATATTACATTATGTCAAATATTATTTTGTATCAAATACATATGTAGCACATCTTTCTACCACGTAATAAGCTCTGTGAAGGCAGGGACAATGTATTATGAAATTTTTATGTCAACTAGTACCTAGCACAGTACTCGGCACACAGTAATTGCTTGACAAATACTTGTTGAATTAAATTTATTCATTTCAGCCACTTTGTGGTGCAGAGGATAAAGTGTGGGACTCAGGCTATGTATGTCCTCAGACCTGTATGTCACCTAGAAAAGTTATGAAGTTTCCTGGGGATCAGTTTCCTCATCTGTAAAATGAGGCATTAGGACATTATGACTTCCAAGGTCTCTTCTAGATCTAAGCCTATAATTCAATCTAAGATCTGTCAGAAATGAGGCAGCTCAACCAGGGGGTTTAGATGAGAATGGCCAAGATGGCTGGATCAGTTACATCGCTGTCCAGTGGACCTATAACATAGACCATCTTGTACTTTCCTGTTTCCACCTGCTCTTGAACCATAAAAAAAGAAACAGTAAAAACCATTTTTGTTTCCCCTTATAATGAATAAACCAGGCAGCAAGCCTAAAGCTCAGATTATACCCTAAATAGCAGGCTATGGCTACCAGTCACCAACTGGCATGACATGCTGATGTGGAGCTAATCTGACCCATATTGATTCCAATAGTCAAACTTGATTCCACGAAAATTTTAAGATTACACAAACTGTGTTATTTTTTCCCTCTTACCCCTCCACCCAAATAACTGACATTGGCTGTCATTTCAAGTACAGAAATTTCACTTTGTTGAGGGATTTAAGAACAAAAACTGCAACCACAAGGAATTTGAGTTCTTAATGATCTTTCACATTTGGCCTCTTAAAAAGTGAACATTTAATGTACATTAGTTCCCCCTGATAACCCACCACTTCACATTTTCATAGTTCAAAAACTAAGCCTATTTAAAGGACAAGAGCTTCCCTTCCCCCATATTATTCACCTTCTGCTACCCTGGGATTTCCAGAGGCTGGGAGGTCATCATAAAATCAATACTGGTATTCTGTCTCCAAAACTTACCTTGATAATGGCCTGTTTTCTTTTTCAAGTCACACTCACAGGAACTGCCCAACTGGGCATTGTTGCTTTTTCCATGCAAAGCACAAGTGGTTGTGGTCTGAGGCATTTCCTGGGACATCTCTTTCCCTAGGACAGTTACCAGTAAATAATCTGTTCTTCACCAGACGTACAGAGCCAAGAATGATATTAACACATGGCAAACCTGCATATGCAGAAAATATATACTCCCTCAGTAGAAAGTTTCCAGTTCTCCTAGGTTTTTTTTTTAATATTCATATCAATCTCTGTGCACATATATTGCACCTACCTATGGAAAAAAAGCAACACTTCAATTTAGCTGTTTGGAGCACAGAGACTCATTCTTTCAATCTAAAACAAAGCGAAGTTTCGTTTCTGTAGTTTAAAATCTCCCAGAGAACCTGCTTCCACCTGTCCACGAAATCTGCCCTTTTTCTCTGGCTTTCTCCTGCTCCACTGGGCATATACCTGAGCAAACCAAAGCGAATCGCTTTGAAAAAAATACAGCACTAGCTTAAGGAAACAAAGCACTAAGCAGCTAGCTTCACAGAACCCGGAGACAGCCCTCTGAGCTCAGTCAAGCGATTTCTAAGCACGGTCTGGAGTTGCCGGCTGTGACAGCTGAAAAAGATCCAGTTTAACCAAGGCTAGAGGTAGGCGGAGCTCCAGTAAGCCGGGGGTGATTATCGCCCAGGGGCGGCCAATAAAGGACGGAGTCATTCGGAAAAGCCGGGACCAAAGCGGGCATCTGGAAACTGCGTAGTCTTTTCATTGCAGAACCCTGAGACTTTCCGGGCCCCTCCGTTCGTTCGAATGGTAGGAGATCAGATCAGTGATATGTATCAGGGGTGCGAGTGTGTAGGTGGGGGCACTTTGAATAAAAGATAGTCTTTGGCGGCTGCGGTTTCTCCTCTTTCCCACCCCCACCCCCGAGAGAGCTGTGCTCCTGAAACTTTCAACTTTTGACAACACTGTTGGGGAGACCGGCCAGGCTTCAGGGGAAGGGACGCCAGGTCTCGTTCACTGTGCCTTGCTTTTCAAGAGTTCTAGTTCTAGTTCTGTCTTTAGAAAAGTAAACACCTCCGCTTTTAACCTGTTCCCCCAATTATATTCACAAAGGAAAGTATCTCCCCAGCCCGCAATGCTTAGATCTTGGCTTCCTAAGTACTTCTACCTAAGTGCTCCCTAAGTTTCTCTTGGCTCTTTGAGTACTTTCCCCTCTGAAATGTCTCCCCTGCTAGGTCTTTTGTGCAGGACTGAAAACACAAACCCTCTTACACAAGACGTTTTAATCTCCCTGGGCTTCACTTTCTTCACTTGTCAAATGAGAAGGTTGAATGGCGTGGCCTTGGGGGCCCTTCCAACTCTCGATCTGTGGTCTTAAGACCACAGGGCAGGGGAGCTGCCTTGGAGTCCCCACCACTGCGGAGAGTAAATAAAGGTTGGGACTCTGCGCCAATCATTAAAAGCAAAAGGGGTTAGTGTAGTGGCCCCTTTACTGGGTGCGGGGAGGAGGAGGCCAAGTCAAGAAGCATTTAAAAGCGCCTACTATGAGCCAGGAACTGTGCAAAGCTCAGGGGCAGAGGGATGCTAAAGAGGAGGGGTTTCAGAGACAGGGTTCTTCAGCCTTGGCTTTTAAGGGAATCACATTTCTATGCACAGTTGGAAATTCTAGATTATTTAACCCCCACTCCCACCACCCCTCCCTTTTTTTCAGGCAAGTGCTCATGCCTCCCAGACTTTGCACAGGATGAAAGAGTCTGGAAAATTCTCCCCTTCTTTTTTTTTTTTTTTTTTTTTGCCAGACGAAATTTTACCTATTCTTTAAAACCCAACTCAAACTCCAGGAAGTCCTTCTTGACCTCTTCTCCATCTCCCCAGACTTAGTACTGGATTTTGTTCTCACCTAGCACTTTATTATTATTTTTTATTCTCATACACATATTTTATTTAACTTTTTATGCCACTCACTGTCACCTTCTAATCAACACTACTGCTCTCCCTAGCCCCCTTCCATGTCTTTTTTCTTGGGGTGGGTAGGGGAGGGAAAGAGAGAAGTTCAGAGCCCTGATTTTATCAGTGCTGAAAATGTCTAGTGTGTACACTACTTCCACCGAGGCCGACTAGCAACTCCTTCATAACTTCTAGTCTTCCAGAGTTGCATGGGGATACTTACTCATAGTCACACAGCTAATATGTTTCAGGACTGGAATCGACAGCTAAATCCTCTATTCCTTATATATATGTCTCTCAAAACACTATTATAACTAAGGAAAATAACAAATTAAAACCAGCTGACTGAGAGACCCCATCTAACAATGCATTTAACATTTTGTCTACCATTTCTCGGCTGCCAGGAGAGAAATGTGTTTCAAGGGAAACAAATTTAGAACTGGAAGGAATCTTTGATGTCATTTAATCTATTCACAGATGAGGAAATTGAGGCTCAGAGAGATTACATAATTTGCCCCAAATCATACAGGTAGTATAGTATAAATGGCAGAATCTAGATTTGAATCCAAGTCTTCTGACTCCAAACATAGAAGCTTTTACACTGTACTGTACTTGCATCATCTGTCTTCTGAAATCAAGATTTCTCATTGTATTTAATCTGATTTCTGATTTCTTTTAATGTTGTTTTATCTATATTATTTGTAAACGTGTATATTGTCTGTTTTTTCCTTCTGCATCAGTTCAAGTTTTCTCATGTTTCTCTGAGTTCCTAATTTTTATGACTTTTTTTAATAATAGAATATTATTCATTACATACATACATAATATATACACACATATTTCCGTCATCCTTCAATTGATAGACACCCATTTTGTTTCCAGCGTTGTGCCATGCTAATGCATTTGTATAATACACTGTAGTTATACTTAATACTTATGTCACTAGAGTGTAAGCTCCTTCAGGATAGGGAATATCTTATCTAAACTTTGTTTCTCCAGTGCAAGGTGAAAGGTTCTATATATCAAGACACATTTGTTGTTTATAAAAGGGTTGCTTTAGCACAGGACATTCCATTACTTGCCCTCCTTGTGTGACTAAGATTAGCTCACTTGCCGTAAGGTAAAAATTTTTTATGGAGTGGAATCCTGAAAAGGAGGGGGGAAGTGGAGAACCTGGAGACTTATCCAGGAAATAGATAGATTAATGAAAATTCTCATTATGCTTTTTTTTTTTTCACCTGAGGTGCTTTTGTCAGAGTAGATTTCTGTGGTGGAAATGTACTCTAGCATACAAAGACAGATCAACAATTCTGTAACTTACAGTATTAGAGAGTTGTCTGGAGGCATGGAGAGGATAAGTGACTTGTCTATGGCCACACAAATAGTACATCAGTAAATGTTTTGTATTTTATTTAATATTTCTGTACTTTGATTCAGTGGGACCCCTAAATGGCTAAAGATAGATGATTATAGCATGAAAAATAACTTAGTTGATGAAAGGGAGGAAGTTAGTCACAAGGTTGTATTTTCATGATGACTTGTAATCATGGTACTAACTAGAGTTATATTTCAAGTCAATCATGTGTCATGTGCCCTGTTGTAAGCCACAAATAATATAGATTTTTCTTCTTATTGACATCTGTAAATATATCAAGATACTCTGAAGATATTAGCCAATCTAGGAAGCATATTAATACATCAAGAAGTCCAACCATTCCATGAGACTGCAAGATAAGTCTTGACAAAAAAGGTTAGAATGTGGATTCCGTCATATAGGCCTTTGAAATTTTTGAAGTTGTGAAGGTCTGTTCCAGATCCTTCAGTGCTGTCAGCCTTCAAAATTAATGCTTTTCTTTCTTGTGATTATATCCCCTGACTTTGCTCTAGGACTTTGGTCTTTTCACCTGGGAAGGTGATGGATACTCCATCCTTGCCTCTGTTCTCTGTATAATACAGCACCAGATCTGGCCTGATTCTCCAAGGAGATTGTCACATAGCTGAGCATCATTTCCCTTTATATGATTTCATTTTCCTTGAAGATGAAGCACAAATGTGAAACCAGGTAAAGAGGAAGAACAGGAATGACCTAGTACTGTAGAAAAGAAATTTATTGGATTAGAAGACGAACTCTAGTCACAACTCTGTTGGTTACTGAATGGCTTTGAGAAAATTATTTAACTGTCTAGGCTTTGGATTTTTTCATTTGTTAAGTGGGGGGTGCTAATAGCTGTCCTGCTTCAAAAAGATTCTTGAGGACCAAATGGAATTGTGAAAGTGGAAGTACTTTGAAAAGCGTAGTAAATATAAAGACATTCTTACCAACTACAGATAATCAAAGATGAAGATATACAAAGGCAGAAAGAAGCAGAAGAGAACTTTGTTCTTCTTTTTTAAAAAAACACTGATAGCTTTTTTTTTTTACATTACCTTCACTTCATTCCCAAATATATTCTTTCTTCCTTTTCTCCCCAGACAGTCATCCTTTATAACCAAGAAAAGAGAGACACAGAGAGAAATTAATTCAGTAAAACTAACTAGTATTTTAACACTCATTCTGACAGTATATTCAATAGTCCATGCCCATAGTACTCTACCTCTGCAAAGAGGGGATATACCCTTTTGAGTGGGCCAAGGTTTATCATTATATAGTTTTTAGTTTCATTTTTAAATACTTTCCATGTATGTTGTAATCATTTATTATATTGCTTTCCTGGATTTGCTTACTTCACTTTGCATCTGTTCATATGTCTTCCCATGCTTCTCTGTATTCCAGAAGTAGAGTAAAATATTTCATAGAGTAAAATATTAGAGTTTTATATCTGGAAAGGATCTAAGAGATTAACTTATATCAAAGGATATGAACAGGCAGTTTTCAGATGATGACGTCAAAGCTATCTATAGTGATGCAAAAAATAATCTAAATCACTATTGATTAGGGAAATGCAAATTAAAACAACTCTGAGGTACCTTCTCATACTTATCAGATCAGTTAATATAACAGAAAATAAAAATGACAAATATTGGAGGTGATGTGGGAAAATTGGGACAAAAATGCATTGTTGGTGGAATTGTGAACTTATTCAACCATTGTGGAGAGCAATTTGGAACTATGCCCAAAGGGTTACAAAACTATGCATACCCGTTGACCTAGCAATACCACTAGAACTATATCCCAAAGAAATTAACCAAAAAAAAAGGAAAAATATTCAGGGCAGCTCTTTTTGTGTTGGCAAAGAAGTGGAAATGGAGGGGATGCCCATCAATTGGGGAACAAATTGGGGTATATGATTCTGGTGAAACACTATTGTTCTATAAGAAATGATGAGCAGGATGCTTTCAGAAGACCCTGGAAAGACTTAACATAAACTGATGCAAAGTTAAGTGAGCAGAAGCAGGAGAACATTGTACATAGTACTGGCAATATTCTAATGATAATCAACTATGAACAACTTAGTTATTTTCAGAAATATAATGATCCAAGACAATTGCAAAGACTTTATGATAAAAAATGCTGTCTACTTCCAGAGAAAGAACTGATAGAATCTCAATGCAGATTAAAGCATATTTTTGTAACTTTGTTTTTCATCTGTATTTTCTTTCACTGCATGACTAATATGGAAATATATTTTGCACAACTGTACATATATCTCAAATTGCTTGCCTTCTCATTGAGGGAGGAAAGAGGGAGAGAGAGAATTTGAGATTCACATTTAAAAAAAAATGATAAAATTGTTTTTACATGTAATTGGAAAGAAAAAAATTTTTTTTAGAGAAAAGATCACCTTAATGACTTACCAATATTATCCAGCTAGTTAGTTGTTATAGTCTAGAATCCACTTCTCCTTAATTCCCAATTCTGTGTTCTTTTTTATAGAAAGATCATTTTCTTCTACAGGAATTCTATATAGAGAAGGAAATACAATTGGAAATATAACTTAAGAATAGGAGACATCTGAGGGTGTTTTTAGAATTTTGGAACAAACAAGCTTGAACTTGTATACTCAGACATTTTCTAAATTGCTGATCTACTTAATCCATTAATCTTCAATGGGATAAGGAGTCAATACTAGATGATACAGAGCTGTGACCTACAACAATGAGTTATCAAACATCCTTGCTCATGTGCCCTTCCTATGAACATTCCAACATGTAAAGTCATTGTAATAAGCATATCATTCATCCGGCTGTTGTGAACCTTCTGTAAACCTGTTCCTCAGCAGGTCCCTTTGTCTCAACTTCATTAAGTGGAGCCTTGGACTACTGACATCTGCTCAGGTTAATTAAAGCTCTTTTGCTTCTTGTCAGACCAAAGTTTCAGCCTAAGAAGAAGCTGATGTTTTCATGTAGTGATTCCTACTCTCTGCAAAGCTAGAGGCTACTGCAGCCATGTGCTATATAGATGTGAAAGACATCAAGGCCAGCTCCAGCTAGATGGAGACCTGCTGATCATCTCTCACTTTTCATGTCCACCTCCAAAAGATGCTCCTTGCAATTGTGCTTTATTTGCTTATACGTTAAAATAAAAAGTATTGTGGTGCAGGAGTTTAGAAAACTGGCCCAGAAGCAGTTTCCTGTGAAAAGTTCTATATACCTTTGGCACTTTCCCATGTGATATGATAATTAGAGGAGGAATTGATGTGATCATTTCAATCCTACAAATGCCATGACAAAATCAGGAAGCAACTAAGGGATAACAACTCATTTCTACTGTGTTTTAAGGATTGCGAAGTGCTTTTTAAAATGTGAATTTCATTCAATTAACAATAATTAATTTTCTCTTTCATCTACCCCTTCAATGTAACAGATATGTAGAATTAGGGAAAACATTCCCTCACATGCCATGTCCAAAAAAATGTATGTTTCATTTTGTCTCTTTAATCCCTCACCTCTTTGTTGAGGTGGGTAGCCAGTTTCAAGAGGGCAGCTAGATGGTGAAGTGGATAGAGTGTCCAGCCAGAGTCAGAAAGACCTCTTTTCCTGAGTTCAGGAAATCTTGTCTTCCAACACTTATTACCTGTGTGACCCTGGACAAGTCACTTAGCCCTGTTTGCCTCAGTTTCCTCATCTATAAAATAAACTGGAGAAGAAAATGGTAAACCACTCCAGTACCTTTGGCAAGAAAATAAGATCACAATAAGTCAGATGTGGCTGAACAACAGCAAAGTGTATTTCATCACAAGTACTCTGGAATTGTTTTTGATTGCTCCATTGACCAGAGTTCTTAAGTCTTTAAAAGTTGTTTGCCTATACAATGCGGTTATTATTGTACAAAATTTTCTCCTGGGTCTGTTCTGTTTATTCAGTCTATTCAGGTTATTCAGTCTGTTTAGTTTACTTTGCATCAGTTTATACATGTCTTCTCAGGATTCTCTGAAACTGTCAATTTCATCATTTTTATAGCATGATATTCCATTACATTTATACACTATAATTTGTTCAACTGTTCCACAATGGATGTGTCTTTTAGTTTCCAGTTCTTTGCCACTAGAAAAAGAGTTGCTATAAATATTTTTGTACATATTGAGTCTTCTTTTAAAAATTTCTTTGGGAATATAGTCAGTAATGATATCACTGGATGAAAAGATATGAAAGGTTTAGACACTTAGGGGAACCTAATTCAAAAAGCCATTCCAGAATACTCATGATGAAGTAGACTTTGTGTTGTTCTGTCACATCTGACTTATTGTGATCATAGCTGAGGTTTTCTTGGCAAAGATACTGGAGTGGTTTGCCATTTCCTTCTCCAGTTAATTTTATAGATGAGGAAACTGAGGAAAACAGGGCTAATAGAAATAAATTTCTATTTCAGAAATGAGACAAAAACCAAGTTTCCCAGTTTCTCTTCAGGCACACCCTTGCAAGGGGATAAATTTGAGCTGTTTGTGATGTCTGAATAGTAAGCTATAATCTTATTCTATGTAGTTGTTATTCACTTGTTTCTTTTCTGTCCAACCCTTTGTGATTCCTTATGGGGTTTTCTTGGCCAAGATTCTGGAGTAATTTGCTATTTCCTTCTTCAGCTGATTTTACAGATGAGGAAACTAAGGCAAATAGGGTTAAATGACTTGCCCAGGGTCACATAACTAATAAGTATCTGAGTCCAGATTTGAACTTAGTATCTCCTTGACACCAGGCTAGGCCTGGGTTTTGCAGCTCTCAGGAAAAATGTAAATAGAAATTATCCATAGTTTCCCAGGTAATATATTTGGTTGGAACTCTCAAATTCTATCATTATATACTCATTCAATTCCAATAATTTTCTCAGCAACGAAGATCATAATTATTAAGACCTCAGGGTAATGATTTTGGATTTCATTGAAATGAACATCATTATGATGTGTTCCTTTTGAATAGACAATTTATTTACAATTTGCAGGTTTCTAAAATGTCATTTATTTTTCTTTAATCTATGGAACCTACAGTAGTTGGTTTCAGATCCTGGAAATTGAGTGTGTATTCAAGTCAGAGCAGGGCAGGGCCCTTGCATCAATGATACCAGATTTAAATGGTATAGGCTGCCCTCTGGAGGCCCAAGAAATCTTAGCTCATTGTAGTAATAGGCCTCCATCAAAATGCAAATCCACTTCTATGGAGTTTCAACTAGCATAAACAGAATTTCTGCCAGGCATTTGGGGATCTGATTATATGTTTATGTGAAACTGAGCATGACTTTTAAAATAATTGCCTTGCCAGAACTTTGATAAATGCAAAATTCTAGTGTGTTTTGTTGTTTAAGACTCTTCATGACCTCCTTTGGGACTTTCTCGGTCATGATACTGAAGTGGTTTGCCATTTCCTTTTCCAGCTCATTTTATAGATGAGGAAACTGAGGCAAACAGAGTTAAATGATTTGCCCAGGATCACACAGCTAGTAAATGTCTGATGTTGGATTTGAACTCAGGGATTCCTGACTCCAGGCCCAGGCTCTAGCTACTGTGCCAATTTAATCAAATGAATTTCCTCCTTTGTGTTTTTTTCCACTTCAAGGTTTATGAATAAATACAATTTTGACTTATTAGCAACCTAACAATATTCAATGTATCTATATGAAAGAATCTATTGAGAACTTTAATTTATCCCTATTCAATTTGAATTTATTAGATCTGGCCCATCATTCTAGCTTAAACCCATTTGGATACTGACATCATCTAATATATGAGCTATTCCTATCACATTTGAGTCTCCTGCAAGTCTGATGAACATAATGTGTGTCTACATATATATAACCACCAAGGAATTAATAAAAATGTTAAATAGTAAGGGGATGATCAGAGAGCCCTACAGTATTTCTCTAGAACTTTCTTTCAAGTTAGCATCAACATACAATGAACTCTTTGGATGTGGGCATTCAATCAGATTTAAGCCTATATAGCTCTATTTTGTCCACAAAGATACCATGAAAGACTTTGTTGAATGTTTCTGAAATTTAAGTTTGTAATGTCTATAGTAATTGCCAGATCTGTCTCCTAATAGAGTATACTATCAAAAAAAGAGAAATGAGGATAGTTTCACAACTTGTTTTTGATGAAGCCACATAGATTCTTTGTGGTCATTGCTTCTCTTTTGAAATGCTCACAAACCATCTCTTCAATAATGCTTCCTAAAAATTTTCCCAGAAATAAACTAACTGGCTTATAATTTGCACATCTTCCACCCTTAAAAATTCCTCAACAACAGGACAATTTGGTTTCTTTCAGATTTCCAGTCAACAATGGAGAAGGAAGGGAGGGAAAAAATGTGTCTCTCAAATATTATTTCCTGTAAGATAATTTAATAAAAGTTTAATTTTTGCCTTCTTTTGTAACCTTTATGCTTAGCACAGTGCCTGGCACATATCAAGAACTAAGTTGATGTTTGCTGTTGTACTGTTTATTTCACTGATTAAAATTTAAATGTGAAAACTAATATTTTCTTGTGACGTGTGGACTTTTTTCATTGTGTCTACACACTTGATCTACCACAAGGTTGATTGACATCATGGTTTAGAAGGGATTTTAATGTTTCCCCCTAATTTTAATGCATGTTTGGTTAAAATACATTACTATTGAAGTATAATATGACATTATTCAATAAATGACAAATATGTTTAAAGGGAGACCCTAAAGAAGGAATTCTTAATCTGTTGTCTGTATACATGCTTTTTAAAAATATCTGGATAACTTTTATTTCAGTATGATTGATTTCCTTTGTATTTTATACATTTAAAAACACTGTTCTGGAGGAGGTCCAAAGACTTCACCAGACCATCAAAGGGGCCCATGACACCAAAAAGGTGAAAAACTCTTACCCTAAGTCATTCTAATTAATAGTTCTTCTCTAAAAGTAATAGGTTGTATAGTTTCAATCTTTGGTCTAAAAAGCTAAGGTACCTGCTTAAAAATCAAATAATTTATTCAGACCTTGAGTCAAATTTTTAGTGAGGTGTTGAATATAAACTGTAGCAAAAGAAGTCTAAATATTAGGATTCTTCATTTTAAAATTTGGTTTTAATCCTAGAAGTAGCTAAAAATATATTGATAGTAGGATAGTCTACCATTTATGTAACAATGGCTATAATTCATTTTATCACAGAATATCACTTAGCTTTAGAAAGTATTCCAATGACTTAAATTCTCCTAAAATCAATGCTTTTATAATCTGTGCTTAGAAATTTCTAGAATTTCTACACTTATGTTTTATTCCATATTACATATATAATTCTACAATACACGTTATATTCTACACTTATTACGGAGACCAAAACTCAAATAATTTTTTTTAAAATGTCTTTTTATACACTTTCCTATAATCATTCACTAAATAAATATAACTGGTAAAATCAAGTAAATTTGGGGCTTTAAAAAATTAAAATCTGGGCATTTGCTTGTCTCTATTTTGGGAACTGTTCCCATTTTCCATGATCTTTCAAAGAGGACAAACAGCATTTCAACTTTCATATCTTCTAATTCTTCCAGTATCCTGTAATTCACCCAGGCTTATTATGTTGAACTCATTGAGAACAGCTAAGTGCTCTCTTAGCTCCTTCTCATTTATTTTGAATTTCAATTAACTGCTTAGCCAATTTTGTTCTATACTTGTCCATCACAAGATCACTCTCCTTTGAGGAAATGCAAGAAGTAATAGTAGAGTACACTGGTTCTCCCTTCTCTCTGTGTTCCATTGTCAACACCCCATCCAACTCAAGGAACAATCGTGCTCATTCTTTGTTAGTTATTTTACCTCTGACAGAGAAAACAATAAAACAAAAAACCTCTTTTGCTCCTTAGTGTTCATTGCTGGCCTTACTCATTAAGGAACCTTGACTCTCCTAATCCTCCTCTTACAGAAGCAGGCCAAACACTTTTCATTACCTGCTCTTGCTTCCATCTTGTCTACATGTCAGTGTAATCCGTGTTATCAGAAATGTGACCACCTGTCCAATTGTTGCTGGCTGCAATCCATCTGTGCCTTATCATTTGTGCAACTCTGGTTCATATCTTCCCAAACACCCTCCAGAGGAGACCTCCCCTTACTCTCTAGGACCTAGAGTCTGGGTCTCTTAACATTACGTGAGTACCAGCATTTGGATTGCCAATCTGATCTTCCTTGCTCTCACTCAGTGACCCCCTTCTTTTCTGATTATGTCCCTGCTGGATAGTAATTTTTTTCCCTTTCTTTAATACATGTCATTGTTAATAATATGCTATAGCCTATTTTTGCCTCTCCATTGCCTTATGGGTCCCTTGCTATTTTGACTCTTTGGATGCTGTGGTATTTCATGATCCATGATCATATAGCATCTGTAGCAGAATATTGATGAAAGAAGACTGGTTTAGTTTCAGGGAGCAGTTTGGGATCATGATAAATCCTACATAATTTCCCCAATACAACCCAGCACATTTTCAGTCACTTAATAATCTCTTTGGGCCTGTTTCTCTATGTATAAAATGAGGACATTAGATTAGACATCCTGTTAGACTGTTTCCAAGTTTCTCTTGTGTTGTCATTTATTGGTAACCCCTCCCTTCTTCCCCTGCCCCACCAAATCTGGCCTGTTCTCTTGGGTCTTTTTACTGCTCTCTGCTTCCATCTGCTGGTCTATATATAAATCTCCCCCCTCGCCCCCGGCCCCCTCCCCAGCCCTCTCAAAGAGGGTTCTTTGGACCTTTATTTTTTTTAAACTCATAGACTTATGAGCTTTTTAGTGATTCAGAACCAGGCCTACATATCAAATCTCTTTTTTGAACTTCTTTGATTCTGCCTGCACATTTCTTCCCTGACCTCCACCTGATATTTGACTCAGAGTACTAAAATTCCTTTCAACTCCTTTCCATTTCAGTTATACCAATCATGGTCCGTATAAATCATTCCTTGGAAGCAAGACTGAAAGGGGCTACCTTCGTGCTAAGTTCTATTAATACCAATGAAGCTGCCATTCTCACACCAGTACCACAGAATTTCAGAAGACAGAGACAGAGACAACAGAATTCGACCTAAGAGACAGAGACAGAAGACAAAGACAACAGAATTCAACCTAAATCTGCCCACAAATTATCCTCTATAGCACCATTGACAAGTCATCATCTTGTCTTCCATTGGAAACATCTAATGTGAGTGGACCCTCAGATTCCCATTGCAGCCCCTTCCACTTTTATGCAGTTCAATTGCCAGAAAGTTTTTCCTTTTACTGATCCAAGACTTGACTCTCTGGAATTTGTGTGGATTGCTTTTAGTTTGGCCCAACAGGACAAGAAGATCTAGGCTGGTCCCTCTGCCATATGATAATCCTTCAAAGATGACTTTTTGTTTTGGTATCCTCAGAAGTCATCACATCGCCTAGCACATAGTATGCACTGAATAAATAAATGCTTATTGATTGACTTGACTAACTTACTTAAAAGCAACTATCATTCTTCCATTCTACCTCCCTGCTCCTTCCCCAATCCCCATTTTTTCTCTAGGCTAAACCTTTTCATTTTCCACAAACTGTTCTGCTACAGTATGCATGCACTATAATCATCACTCTCCTTTCTATATGTTATAGCTGGTCAATCTCCTTGCTAAAATATGGTATGCAAGGTGGAATATTATATTATAGAAATCTCTGTGGCAGAGTGGAGCAGATCATTTGCTTCCCTTGTTCTAGAAAGTAAGCCTCTCATTATGGCTTAGACTAGCATTGACTTTGTTTTGTGTCCTGTTACACTATTTACTCATTTCAAGCTTATAGTTCAATCATATCCAGACCATGTTAATGCAAATGTTTGTCTGGCCACCCTTTCTCTGTTCTTTCCTGGTGAAGTTTGGTTCTGACCAGCTATGGAGAATTTTTCCACTTTTCCCTAATAAATTTTGTCTTACTAGATTTGTCCCATTGCTCAGACTTATAAAGATCTTTTTGATCTTTATAGCATGTTAACTAGACCTCCCAGGTTCATGCCAGGGAAAAATTTAACCAGCATGTCATCTATTCTTTGATTCAGATAATTGATTAAAATGTTGGGCAAGGCTAAGGACAGATCTCTCTGGTACATTACACTCTATAGACTTTCTTCCAAAGCAGCATTGCTCCATTAATGACTATTCTTTGCCACCAATCATCACCTAGTCCTAAGTACCACCAACTGTGTTGTCATAGGATTTAGGAAAATATTCTAGTAGGAGAAGAGGCAGAATTGAAGGGTCTTGTCACTGGAGATAATGGTAGCACAAAATTTCCTTTTCAGTATCAGTGACAATATTTCATCCTCAGCTAAGATACTTCCTGTTGTAAGATGAAAAGAAGTTGATAGTGTCGAATGATTAGAAATAAAGTACACAGAGGCAGTTAGGGGATGCAGTGGATAGAACACTGGCCCTGGAATTAGAAAAGACTGAATTCAAATCTGGCCTTAGACATTTAAGCTGTGTGACCCTGGGCAAGTCACTTAACTCTGATTGCCTCAGAAAAAAAAACGGATAATCAAAAGAAATAAAGTACATAAGCAAACACATTCAAAATTGTATGCCATGCGTTTTTATGAGTTTCTTAGGTTATGTAGTTAAAAGAAAGATAATGTTTTTGGTGATGTTTTAAATAACTATACATTTGGCTAATTCTATGTAATATCTTTCCCCAGACAGGCAGTCTGATATAATGCATAGAAGGTTGACCTTAGCATCAGGAAGACCTGGGGTCAACCACCTTCTTCTTGTTCTTCTTCTTCTTGTTCTTCTTCTTGTTCTTCTTCCTTCTTCTTCTTCTTCTTTCTTCTTCTTTCTTCTTCTTCTCCTTCTTCTTCTTCTTCTCCTTCTTCTTCTTCTTCTTCATCTTCTTCTTCTTCGTTTTCAACATTCATTTCCACAAAATCTTGGGTTGCAGATTTTCTCCCCATTTCTCCCCTCCCCCACCCCACAATGCTGAGCGTTCTAATTATCCCTACCACCGATCTGTCATCCCTTCTAAGATCCCTCCCTTCCCTTATCCCCATCTCCTCTTTTTTCCTGAAGGGCAAGATAAATTTCTATACCCCATTACCTGTATTTCTTATTTCCTAGTTGCAAGAACAATACTCAATAGTTGTTCCTAGAACTTTGAGTTCCAACTTCTCTTCATCCCTCCCTCCCCACCCATTCCCTTTGGGAAGGCAAGCAATTCAATATAGACCATATCTGTGTAGTTTTGCAAATGACTTCCATAATAGTCGTGTTGTGTAAGACTAACTATATTTCCCTCCATCCTATCCTGCCCCCCACTTCTTCTATTCTCTTTTTTGATCCTATCCCTCCCCAAGAGTGCTCCCTCTTCCCACTGCCCTCCCTTCCATTATCTCCCCCACCCTGCTTATCCCCTGCTCCCCCACTATCCTGTATTGTAAGATAGGTTTTCATACCAAAATGAGTGCATTTTATTCCTTCCTTTAGTCGAATATGATGAGAGTAAGCTTCATGTTTTTTCTCTCACCTCCCCCCTTTTTCCCTCCACTGAAAAGTCTTTTACTTGCATCTTTTATGAGAGATAATTTGCCCCATTCCATTTCTCCCTTTCTCCTCCCTATATATTTCTCTCTCACTGCTTAATTTCATTATTTTAAGATATGATCCCATCCTATTCAATTCACCCTGCGCTCTCTCTCTCTCTCTCTCTGTGTGTGTGTGTGTGTGTGTGTGTGTATGTGTGTAATCCCACCAACTACCCATTTACTGAAAAAAGTTTCAAGAGTTACAAATATTGTCTTTCCCTGTAGGAATGGAAATAGTTCAACTTTAGTAAGTCCCTCATGACTTCTCTTTGCTGTTTACCTTTTCATGCTTCTCTTGATTCTTGTGTTTGAGAGTCAAATTTTCTTTTCAGCTCTGGTCTTTTCATCAAGAATGCTTGAAAGTCCTCTATTTCATTGAAAGACCATTTTTTTCCCCTGAAGTATTATACTCAGTTTTGCTGGGTAGGTGACTCTTGGTTTTAGTCCTAGTTCATTTGACTTCTGGAATATCACATTCCATGCCCTTCAATCCCTTAACGTAGAAGCTGCTAGATCTTGTGTTATCTTGATTGTATTTCCACAATACTTGAATTGTTTCTTTCTAGCTGCTTGCAATATTTTCTCCTTGACCATGGAACTCTGGAATTTGTTCCTTGGAGTTTCTCTTTTTGGATCTCTTTCAGGAGATGATTGGTGGATTCTTTCAATATTTGTTTTACCCCCTGGTTCTAGAATCTCAGGGCACTTTTCCTTGATAATTTCATGAAAGATGATGTCTAGGCTCTTTTTTTGATCAAGGCTTTCAGGTACTCCCATAATTTTTAAATTGTCTCTCCTGGATCTACTTTCTAGGTCAGTTGTTTTTCCAATGAGATATTTCACATTATCTTCCATTTTTTCATTCTTTTGGTTTTGTTTTGTGATTTCTTGGTTTCTCATAAAGTCATTAGCCTCCATCTGTTCCATTCTAATTTTTAAAGAGCTATTTTCTTTTTTTTTAAATTAAATTTATTTATTTAACTTTTACATTCTTTTTCACAAAATTTTGGGTTACAAATTTTCTCCCCTTTTATCCCCTCCCCCCCCAAACACCAAGCATTCTAATTGCCCCTATGACCAATCTGCTCTCTCTTCTATCATCCCTCTCTGCCCTTATCTCCATCTTCTCTTTTGTCCTGTAGGGCCAGATAACTTTCTATACCCCTTTACCTGTATTTCTTATTTCCTAATGGCAAGAACATTACTCGACAGTTGATCCTAACACTTTGAGTTCCAACTTCTTTACCTCCCTCCCTCTCCACCCCTTCCCTTTGGAAGGCAAGCAATTCAATATAGGCCAAATCTGTGCAGTTTTGCAAATGACTTCCATAATAGTTGTGTTGTATAGGACTAACTATATTTCCCTCCATCCTATCCTGTCCCCCATTACTTCTATTCTCTTTTGATCCTATCCCTCCCCATGAGTGTCAACCTCGAATTGCACTCTCCTCCCCATGCCCTCCCTTCTATCATCCCCCCGACCCTGCTTGTCCCCTTATCCCCCACTTTCCTGTATTGTGAGATAGGTTTTCCTACCAAAATGAGTGTGCATTTTATTCTTTCCTTTAGTGGAATGTGATGAGAGTAGACTTCATGTTTTTCTCTCACCTCCCCTCTTTATCCCTCCACTAATGAGTCTTTTGCTTGCCTCTTTTATGAGAGATAATTTGCCCCATTCAATTTCTCCCTTTCTCCTCCCAATATATTTCTCTCTCACTGCTTGATTTCATTTTTTTTTAAGATATGATCCCATCCTCTTCAATTCACTCTGTGCACTCTGTCTCTATGTATGTGTGCGTGTGTGCATGTGTGTGTGTGTAATCCCACCCAATACCCAGATACTGAAATGTTTCAAGAGTTACAAATATTGTCTTTCCATGTAGGAATGTAAACAGTTCAACTTTAGTAAGTCCCTTATGACTTCTCTTTGCTGTTCACCTTTTCATGGTTCTCTTCATTCTTGTGTTTGAAAGTCAAATTTTCTTTTCAGCTCTGGTCTATTCATCAAGAATGCTTGAAAATCCTCTATTTCATTGAAAGACCAATTTTTCCCCTGAAGTATTATACTCAGTTTTGCTGGGTAGGTGATTCTTGGTTTTAGTCCTAGTTCCTTTGACTTCTGGAATATCCTATTCCATGCCCTTCGATCCCTTAATGTAGAGGCTGCTAGATCTTGTGTTATCCTGATTGTATTTCCACAATACTTGAATTGTTTCTTTCTAGCTGCTTGCAATATTTTCTCCTTGACCTGGGAACTCTGGAATTTGGCCACAATGTTCCTAGGAGTTTCTCTTTTTGGATCTCTTTCAGGCGGTGATCTGTGGATTCCTTGAATATTTATTTTGCCCTCTGGTTCTAGAATCTCAGGCCAGTTTTCCTTGATAATTTCATGAAAGATGATGTCTAGGCTCTTCTTTTGATCCTGGCTTTCAGGTAGTCCCATAATTTTTAAATTGTCTCTCCTGGATCTCTTTTCCAGGTCAGTTGTTTTTCCAATGAGATATTTCACATTATCTTCCATTTTTCCATTCTTCTCTCTTTGTTCTGTGATTTCTTGGTTTTGCATAAAGTCATTAGCCTCCATCTGTGCCATTCTAATTTTGAAAGAACTATTTTCTTTAGTGAGCTTTTGAATCTCCTTTTCCATTTGGCTAATTCTGCTTTTGAAAGCATTCTTCTCCTCATTGGCTTTTTGAACCTCTTTTGCCAATTGAGTTAGGCTAGTTTTCAAGGTGTTATTTTCTTCAACATTTTTTGGGGTCTCCTTTAGCAGGGAGCTGATCTGCTGTTCATGCTTTGACTTCATGTCTCTCATTTCTCTTCCCAGCTTTTCCTCTACATCTCTAACTTGATTTTCAAAATTCTTTTTGAGCTCTTCCATGGCCTGAGCCCATTGGGTGGGCTGGGACACAGAATCCTTGATTTCTGTGTCTTTGCCTGATGGTAAGCATTGTTCTTCCTCATCAGAAAGGAAGGGAGGAAATGCCTGTTCACCAAGAAAGTAACCTTCTATAGTCTTATTTCTTTTCCCTTTTCTGGGCATTTTCCCAGCCAGTGACTTGACCTCTGAATATTCTCCTCACACCCACCTCGCCTCCTGATCCTCCCAGCCAGCGTTTGGGGTCTGAGATTCAAATGCTGTTTCCAGCCTCAGGGCTTTTGGCGGGGGCAGGGCTGTTATTCAGTGTGAGATTAAGTTCAGGTGCTGAGGTTGGGGCAGGGCCGCCTCTCAGGCTCAGTTCCCTCAGGGGGTTTATGCACAGACCTTCCACAATGGATCCAGTCTCCTGCCCCCTTGGGGAGCCCCGGTCTGCAGCCGCCTCTCAGCTTCTACCTCCCGGGGGGGCCTGAGTTATGGGGGCACCCCACTCCCCTCGCGACCCGCCAAAGAGACTCTCTCACCGACCCTTGTCACCTGTGGGTAGAGGGACTTGTGCGGCCGCTGGAGATCCCGTCCCCGAAGCCTGCTCAGATCTGTACCTCTCGGTGCCGCGGCCACGGCAGGTCTGGGCTGGGCTCCGCATCTGCAGCGCGACGGACATTTTGCAAGAGGTTTGCAGGTTCCTCTGTGGGCGGAGGGACCCGCGTGGCAGCTGGAGATCCCATCCCTGAAGCCTGCTCGGATCTTTTCCTCTTGGTGCCACGGCCGCGGCAGGGCTGCACTCAGCTCCCAGTCCTGGCGCCCAGTTCGCAGCGCGAGAGGTTTGCAGGTCTCTCCGGAACAGAAATCTCCCTCGCTCCAATATTCTGTGGCCTCTGGGTGCAGAATTCGCCGTGAGTTACTTCCCTGTAGCCGTTCTATGGGTTGTGGGTTCGGAGCTATGTGTATGTGCGTCTTTCTACTCCGCCATCTTGGCTCCACCCCCCTTTCTTAGTCTAAAGAGCTATTTTCTTCAGTGAGCTTTTGCAGTTCCTTCTCCATCTGGCTAATTCTGCTTTTTAAAGCATTCTTCTCCTCATTGGCTTTTTGAACCTCTTTTGACAATTGAGTTAGCCTATTTTTCAAGGTGTTATTTTCTTCAGCATTTTTTTAGGGTCTCCTTTAGCAAGGTGTTGACCTGCTTTTCATGTTTTTCTTGCATCTCTCTCATTTCTCTTCCCAATTTTTCCTCCACCTCTCTAACTTGATTTTCAAAATCCTTTTTGAGCTCTTCCATGGCCTGAGCCCAAGGAATATTTATATTGGATGTTTGGGATACAGAAGCCTTGACTTTTATGTCTTTCCCAGATGGTAAGCATTGTTCTTCCTCATCTGAAAGGATGGGAGAAGAGATCTGTTCACCAAGAAAGTAACCTTCTGTAGTTTTATTTTTTTTTTCCCCTTTTTTGGGCATTTTTCCCAACCAGTTACTTTACTTTTGGGTCCTTTGTCAAGAGCAGGGTATACTCTGGGAATCTGTAAGATCTCAGTTCCTCCAAGGTGGCACAATCAAGCGTGTACTGGTCTGGATGCAGAGAGGGGTTTTTGTGCCCAGAATCTTAGCAGTTACCTCTCCACAGCCACCTGGCCTCCAGTTCTGCCAAGTCAGCACTAGGGGTTGATTTTCAGATAAGCTGGATGGGCAGGGCCGCCATTCAGTGTGAGACAATGACCAACTCCCCGAAGGCCTCCACGCAGGAAGGAGGCAAGGCCCAGCTCTTTGATGCCCCCAGGGGTTTTCACGCTGTAATAATGGTCTGGCTCCTGCACCTGCCTGCTGATGTGGCTGCCTGCCTATGTGGCCTCTGTGGCAGCTGCCTGAGGCCGGAGCTACGGAAGGCCCTTCTCCCTTCCTGGCCATCTGAAAAAACCCCATCACTGACCTTTGGCACCTGTGGGTTGAGGGATCTACGAACCTGCTGGTGCTGGGACTGGGGATTCCACGACTGGAAATTCTGCCCCCAAGGGCTGTTCATGAGCAGTGCTGCCCTGCCAAGGCTGGGCTGGGCTCCGCTCTGCATCCGGTGCAACAGACATTTCTCATGGGTCTTTCAGGTCACCCTGGGCTGGAAATCTCCTCCACTCTGTTCCCCACTTCTGCTGCTCCAAAATTTGTTGAGAGTCCTTCTCTACAGGTATTTTATGGGCTGTGTGGGGGCAGCCTCCATATGTGTGTCTTTCTACACTGCCATCTTGGCTCTCTTCTTCTTCTTCTTCTTCTTCTTCTTCTTCTTCTTCTTCTTCTTCTTCTCCTTCTCCTTCTCCTCCTCCTCTTCTTCCTCCTCTCCCTTCTTCTTTTCTCCTTTCTCCTCTTCTCCTTCTCCTCCTTCTTCATCATCATCTTCTTCTTCTCCTTCTTCTCCTCCTCTTCTTCTCATTCTTCTTCTTTATCATCATCATCATCATTAAGTGACTTGCCCAGGGTCACACAATTAGTAAGTGAGGCTGGATTTTACTTTAGATCCTCCTGATTCCAGGCCTGATGCTTTAGTCACTATGCCAACTAGCTGCTCCAAAGTCCTGCTTCTGATGCATACTGGCAGTAAGATGCTTTAGTGTCTCAGTTAACTTTTCAAGACTGTAGGCTAGAGATTGAATTTCTATCAACATCAATGGAAAGGGTTTTCATGCTGGAAATTCCCAAACACCAATGAAACCATATATCCATACTAAAAATGCATACATTCATATTATGCCAATTTACAAATTTGTTGTTTATTGTTCGGTTGCATCTTTGTGACCCCACCTAGAGTTTTCTTGGCCACAATACTGCAGTAGTTTGACATTTCCTTCTCCAGTTCATTTTACAGATGAGGAACCTGAGGCCAAGAGGGTTAAGTGACTTACCCAGGGTCACACACCTAGTAACTATCTGAAGCCAAATTTGAACTTAGGTCTTCCTGACTCCAGGCCCAGCACTCTATACACTGTACCACCTAGCTGCTCAGTTTGTAAATATACAGTGTTTATTTCTTTTTTTAAAAAAAAAATCTTTGGAAAACCAAAGGTACTTAACTAATTTGAATTAGTACAAAAGGGCATGTTAACATTTTGTGTTAAACATTTCACACTGTTTTAGAAATGTTTTGAGTTCAGCAAAACCCTAAAGGCTTTGTTGCCAAGTATGCCTCCTTTCATAATTTTTAAGCCTTTGTTTTGAGAGAAATATCATCTGGTTTATTTACATCAGTTCCTCAAGATCTTGTTTAGTTAGTGCTGTTTGATGTCCAGGGAGTCTTTCAAAGAGCATTTTGTCCCTTTTTTCCCCTCCTTTTGAAACCACAAGATTAGTCTGAGTAGTTTGCTTGGCAAATCTTTTTTTCCTTATCTTCACTGCAGGCCGTCATCTTTTAGGTTATCATAATTCAATATGCTAGAGATCTCTTGTTTTGAAAGTGGATATAAGAATCCTAGGCATATTGCTTGATTTTAGAGCTCAAATTTAAACTTTGAAAATCTTGGTAGTTTCATAAGATCATAAAAAGTAAAATTTCTAAATGTTCCTTAGACAAATAATTATCTTCCCTCCTCCCCTTTTTTTGAGACTGGGTATCTGGCGTAGTGGATAGAGTGCGGGGCCTGGAGTCAAGAAGCCTCTTCTTCATGAGTTCAAATCTGACTTCTGACACTTATTAACTGTGTGACCCTGGTCGAGTCCCTTAACCCTGTTTGTGTCAGTTTCCTCATCTGTAAAATTATCTGAAGAAAGAAATGGCAAATAATGTCAGTATCTTTGGCAAGAAAACCCCAAATAGGGTCACAAAGAGTTGGACACAACTAAAAAATGACTGAACAATAGCTCCCTATTTTACTCAATCTGGAAGTACAGCAGCCACTCATGGGCTCGATTCCAATTCTGATTTGTACTGAAGCTCAAGTTTTGCTCCTCCTTACATGGCTTGGTCATCCTCCACTTCCTGGGGCCCATGGTACTAGATCTGATGTGGACCCTCTGTCAGCTTTAGCCCTGCTGCAGACCAGAACTGCTGAATTCATGCCATTTACTGGCCTTAGCCTCACAAACAGACTATAGACATTCATCTTGACACTCATCTTTATCCTTTGAAGTTCACAAACACAAATTGGAAAGGATTGATGATAAATCTGATGATTAGGACCAAAATGACCTTGATCAACTTGAAATCAGGTGAGAAATGACCTGAAATTGAGAAACAAATACAGATTGGTATACCTTCATTATATTCACATGATGATGATAATTTTCAGTTGTGTCTGACTCTTCATTAACCATTTTGCAATTTTCTTGGCAAAGATATTGGAGTAGCCTGCCATTTCCTTCTTCAGCTCATTTTACAGATGAGGAAACTGAGGCCAACAGGATTAAATGACTTGTTCTGGATCACACAGCTAGTAAATGTCTGAGGCTGAATTTGAATTCAGGAAGAGGAGTCTTCCTGACTCTAGGTCTGGCACTCTATGCACTATGGTTCCACCTACCCTTATACTCACAGTATGTCTTTTTTAATACATGGTGTCCAAAGCTGACCTCAGTATCTGCCCAAGTCTTGTTCTTTCCTCTAAACTCACCATTCCTGTTCAGGGCAGCACCATCTCCTCCACTCATGCTCCAATGCTCAGAATCTATTTTTGGCTCATGCCTTTCCTTCAAGCCTCATCTTCTGCATCTTCATATGATGAATTAAGATCATGTTCTAGCAGGGCTGATTGGAAAAGCTATGCATGTTTCACCTGGCAAAGAGAAGGCTTGGAGGAGGAGTGTGTGTGTGGGAACATAATGGCAGTTTTTAAATGTATGAAGGCTTACCATATGGAAGGGGGATTAGGATTCATTCTTCTTGGTTCTGGAAGGTTGAACTAGCAGCAATCGGAGAATATTAAAACTTCCTAATGATAAGAGTTGTCTAAAAGTGGAATGAGCTACCCCAGGATTTCCTTCCCTAGAGGTTTTCAAGCAGAAGCTGGATGACCACTTGTTTGGGAGGGCATAGAGGGCATTCTTATTCAAGTTTGAGATCACAGAATCATAGGATAACAGATTCAGAATTGGGAGGAACTTCAAGGCCATCTAGTTCAACCCACTCGTTGTATAAGCATGGATTAGATTGATTAGATCAACTCTGTGGTTGCTACTAACCATGATGTTCTGACCTATGAAGTCCCTCTTCATCATTATGTCATTCCTGGTGACTTTCAAGTCAAGTTATCAGATGGATCTATGTCCTCAGTCATTCTGGAAATTCCTTTGATGATGTAATTTGAAACCCATCTATAAATATGAATGCAGATTGAAGCACACTTAAAATTCTTTTATTTCTTTTTTTTGGTCTGTATTTTCTTTTACCACATGGAAATAGGTTTTGCATGACTGCACATGAATAATCTATACTTAATTGCTTGCTGTTTCAGAGAGGAGAAGGGAAGAATTCGGAACTCAAAATTTAAAAAATGAAAATTAAAAGTTAAAATTGTTTTTATGTGTAATTTTAAGAAAATATAAAAATTTTCATATACATGAAAATAAACTCATCCTTACCTTCACATTTTATGCAACTCTCATCCACGCTATCCCAAAAGTTCACCAAAGGGAATCTATCCAATTGTGCTATCATAGGATCTGGGCAAAAAGTATGTAATAGGTGTATGTAATAGAAATATGCTGAAGGTCTTCCTCATTTCCTCCACCTGCAATTTCTCTTACATTGATCCCTACCTTTCCACTCCCACTACAATCACTGTATTTTATCATCTCATACCTGGTTTGTTTTAATATCCACTTAGGTTTTCTTCCTCCTTCTAGACTCTTCCCCTGTCCTTGTCCTAGTAAAATTCCTAATCTATCATTGAACATAACATTCGTCTACCAAAACATTCATTATGGCCTGCCAAGTAAAGTGAAGGCCTTCTCCAGTCTGTACCCAAGCTCCCTTTTCAGCCTTATAATGCATATCTTTCATATATCTCATGTTCCAGCCAAACTGAAATAGTCATGGTCTCCTTTTCTTTTCCTTAACTCTCTGATCTCTGTGCTTTTGCCTATCCCATCCCCTATGTTTGGAATGAATTCTTCTACCTGCTTCTATGTCTGTTGAAATCTTTCTTGTAAGGCTAACTTCTCTATGATGCCTTCCTTCTTACCTCCTCTGGCTTAGAGTGACATCTTCCACTTCCATCTCTCATACTACTTTGTTTAGTGCTTTCCTTTCAGTTTTTCATTTTGCCTAGTATTACAATTATTTGTTTACATGCTTAGTCCCTACTTTTATAGTGTAACCTTTTAGAAAGCAGGGAATGATTTGTTTTTCATCTTTGTACTTATATTATCTTGTACATTTGTTGCTGCTGTTTTGTTGATTAGCTGTGTCTAGTTCTTTGTGACCCCATTTGGGATTTTCTTGGCAAAAATACTGGAGTGGTTTGCCATTTCCTTCTTTTTTTAAAATAGAATTTATTTTGTTTTCAATATTCACTTCCACAAGATTTTGAATTCCAAATTTTCTCCCCATCTCTCCCCTCCCCCCACCCCAGGACAGCATGAACCCCAACCACCCCTTTCCTTAATCTGCCCTTCCTTCTATCATCCCCCTTCTCCTCTTCCCCTCCCCTCTATTTTCCTGTAGGGTAAGATAGATTTCTATACCCTGTTGCCTGTACAACTTATTTCCCAATTGCATGCAAAAACAATTTTTAACATTCATTTTCAAAGCTCTGAGTTCCACATTCTCTCCTTCCCTTCTTCCCCATCCACCCTCATTGAGAAAGCAAGCAATTCGATATAGGTGATATATGTGTAGCTATGCAAAACACTTCCATAACAGTCACGTTGTGAAAGACTAACCACATTTCCCTCTGTCCTGTCCTGCCCTCCATTTATTCCATTATCTCCCCTGACCTGTCCCCCCACAATAATGTTTGCTTCCAATTACCCCTTCCCCCAATCTGCCATCCCTTCTGTTATCCTCTCTCTCTAATCTGCTTCCCACCTGCCCTCCTGCAGAGTAAGATAGATTTCCATACTCAATTGAATGTGTGTTATTTCCTCTTTCAACCAGATCTGATGAGAGTAAGGCTAACTTGTTGCCTCTCGACTCCCCCCTCCTTGCCTCCATTGTAAAAGCTCTTTTTTGCCTCTTTTATGTGAGATGACTTACTGTATGTTACCTCTCCCACTTTTTTCTCCTAATACATTCCTCTTAACACTTAATTTTATTTTTTAAGCATCCTCCCTTCGTATTCAACTCACTGCCCTCTGTGTGTGTATATGTATACACATGTATGTATATACGTATACATACATGTATATGTACACACATATACATACATACACATATACTACTGATGTATAATATGCACTTACATACACACATATTCCCTTTAACTACCCTAAAACTGAGAAAGGTCTCATGAGTTACAAATATCACCTTTCCACGTAGGAATATAAACAGTTAAATTTTAGTGAGTCCCTTATGGCTTCTCTTTCCTGTTTACCTTTTCATGTTTATCTTGATTCTTATATTTAAAAGTCACATTTTCTATTCAACTCTGGTCTTTTCAACAAGAGTGCTTGGAAGTCCTCTATTCCAATGAAGCTCCACTTTTTTCCTCCTGTAAGCTACCCAGTTTTGCTGGGTAGGTGATTCTTGGTTTTAATCCTAGCTCCTTTGACCTCTGGAATGTCATATTCCAAGCTCTCTGATTCCTTAATGTAGAAGCTGCTAAATACTGTGTTATCCTAATTGTGTTTCCACAATACTTTGTTTCTTTCTGTCTGCTTGTAATATTTTCTCCTTGACTCAGGAACTATGGAATTTGGCTACAATATTCCTAGGAGTTTTTCTTTTGGGATCTCTTTCAGGAGGTGATCAGTCGATTCTTTCCATTTCTATTTTACCCTGAAATGTCAGGGCAATTTTCCTTGATAACTTCTTGAAAGATGATGTCTAGACTCTTTTTTTG
Source organism: Notamacropus eugenii (assembly GCF_028372415.1). Classification (NCBI taxonomy): domain Eukaryota; kingdom Metazoa; phylum Chordata; class Mammalia; order Diprotodontia; family Macropodidae; genus Notamacropus; species Notamacropus eugenii. Next base: position 424,791,894 of record NC_092875.1, on the reverse strand, counting down.
ATCATGGTTTTCAGGTAGACCAATAATTTTTAAATTATCTCTCCTGGATCCATTTTCCAGGTCAGTTGTTTTTACAGTGAGATATGTCAAATTATCTTCTATTTTCTCCATCCTTTTGGTTTTGTTTTATAATTTCTTGATTTCTCATAAAGTCGTTAGTTTCCATTTGCTCCATTTTAAGTTTTAAGAAATTATTTTCTTCAGTGAGCTTTTGGACCTCTTTTTCCAATTGGTTCAATCTGCTTTTTAAGGCATTCTCCTTATTGGTTTTTTGGACCTCTTTTGCCATTTGGGTTAGTCCAATTTTAAAGGTGTTATTTTCTTCAGCATTTTGAGGGGCTTTCCTTTAGCAAGCTGTTAATTTGTTTTTCATGATTCTCTTGCATCGCTTTCATTTCTCTTCCCAATCTTTCCTCTACTTCTTTTACTTTATTTTTAAAGTTGTTTTTGAGCTCTTCCATTGCCTGAGATCATTTCATATTTTTGTTGCAAGCTTTGGTTGTAGAAACCTTGACCTTGCTGTCTTCCTCTGGTTGTATGTTTTGATCTTCCTCCAGTGTTTTGTTTTGATCTTCCTCGTTGTAAGAAAATATCTTTTCACCAAGAAAGTAACCTTCTGTAGTCTTATTTCCCCTCCTTTTGGTCATTTTCCCAGGCAATTATTTGAGTTTTGAGCTCTTTTATAAGTGGAGAGTGTACTGTCCCAAGTTTCAGGGTTTTTTTTCAGCTCTTTTCAGAGAAATTCCTAGGGACCTATAAATTCTCAGTTCCTCCAAAGTGTTATGATCAAAGGAGATGTGTTTATTCCTCTCTTGGCCTTCACTATGGCCTGTGAACAACCACAAGCACTTTTTTCTGTCTTGGAACTGTGAGTAGGATTCCCTCTCCACAGCTGCACCAACTCTACCATGCCAGCTCTCCTTCTTGCCCCAGGACCACCACCAAGGACTGTGACCCACATCGGACACTTGATACCCCCAGCATTTGTAGGCTGAGAGCTCCAGAAGTATTGACCACTGCAGCAGTAACTGCCACCTCCCTGGGACTGGTGCTAGGGCCAGACCATGTTCCTCTCTCACCCAGGTGAGAGAGCTTTCCCACACATCTTTGAAGCTATCTTTAACATTTGTGGGTTAAGAAGTGTGAAAACCATTACAGCTACCAGTGATTCAGCACCCTCAGGCCTGCTCTAGTCCCTTCTGTGCTGGAGCAGGCTGCGCTCCACTCTCAGCCTGGTGCAGTAGACCCTTCCTGTTAGCCTTCTAGATTGTCTTGGGCTGGAAATCTGTTTCACTCTGTCATTTTGTGGCTTCTGCTCCTCTAGAATTTGTTTAGAGTCATTTTACAGGTATTTTAAGGGTTTGGGGGGAGAGCTCAGGTAGGTCTCTGCATCCACTCTGCCATCTTGGCTCCACCCCCTGCCATTTCCTTTTTCAGCTTGTTTTACAGATAAGAAAACTGAGGTAAACAGGGTTAAGTGACTTGCCTAGGGTAACACAACTAGTAAGTGTGTGACACGTAACAACCACTTAATCATTGCTCTTTGCATTAAATTGTATTTGATTTAAACTTAAGTGATTAGATGCCAACTTGTTAGTAACAATTCACAATGTGAACCAAACTTGAAGTCTACAAGGAAAAGAAGTAAGTCTCCATTGAACCATGAGAGGAATAATGACTGAATAAGTGTGTGTGCAGAAAAACCCACACCCAACAGTAACAACTAGAAGTCACTGTGAATCCTAAGCTAAATAGGATATTTTTAATTTTCATATCACTTTGATTTCTGAATAACTTACTAGTGAATTATCCCTTGTAACAGAATTAAAAAGAGAAGGGGAATGCAGTACAGAAAAATAAATCAACACATCAGTGAGTTCTGACACCTATAATTTCTGTTTCTGAGAAAAGGGAAGACGTGTAGCAATAGCAGTGGTTTTAAAAAGTGGTCATAATACTGTTTTGCAAAAAAGAAAAGCAGGGAGATGGGAGTTTGTCCTTCCCTTCTATTCTAGGTCAGACTGTTACTTAGGACTCTGCATCTGCTCTGGATTCTGCTGTTTGACATCAATATCAAGAATGACTTAGAGAGAGTTTAAAGGGGCAATCATAAAAGTGATTTAAAAAATTGATTCTTGCCAACAAGTTTAACGAACAGAGGTTTACTTTTCCTGCAGAAGAAAGGACTGAAAGCAGATTTAATCAGGATAGAGTACAGGAAAATCTTAAGCTACAGCATGAGGGATTTAGCCTGGATTTAAGGAAGAATTTCCTGATAGTGAGGGCTGTTAAACACTGAAAAGGGACTATGTGGAATGTTTTGGGTCTTTCTGAGTACAGCATAGATTTTCTTTATTTTGAATGGTTCAAATTTTTTTCTTAAAGGGATGGATTCTTGAGGTTTCTCTAGCTCCATCTAAAGCCCTACCACCCAAACCCAACAGTTTTCACCTTCCTTCTCTGACTTATCAAATCTTTCCTTCCATTTCTCTGCCTGTCATGAAATTCCTCCTGAAAATCTGGGGATTGTAGTGCATAAGTAGATGCAGGGATTTCAAAGAGGATTGGCAGGAAACAGATAACTCATTTTAAAAATTTATTCATGCCTTTGATTTTATCCACAACTTTCCAACATGCAAAATTACCTCATACTACATTTATAGGCCATATATCAATAGTAGAATTGATACAAATATAGCTTGCTTTGGGTAATAGGTGTGTCTTTGGAAGCATGTTTTAAATCCAAATTAGGAACTAGAATTTTAAAAACATTAGAGGAATCAGAATTCTAGAGAAATCCTATAGTGAAACCTGTTGTAAGGAGAAAAAAGTCTATCTATTGGGCAAATAATCCACTCAATTTATCTTTTGTGTGAAGCTAAAGAAACCATATTGGAGTTGGCTGATGGTAAGGCCCACTTTCAAGTGAGATTCTTCAAATTAGCACATTTGTTGAGACAAAATATTTCCTTCACCTTCTAAGGATTACTACTACATGGAAAGCAAACTGAACACAACAGAACACAGTCCTTGAACAAAGTGCACAATAGGTGCTCAATAGATATTTATTGAATGAATGAAAATGAATTTCTTACTCCTGTGTCTAGTAAATTGCTTACAGAGTAATTGACTTTAGAACCTTTTCCATCCCTTCAGTTGCTTAGAGAACCATAGACTTTAGAACTTTTTGTCTTCTCTGGTGTCAAGCAAGGAGGTTCAACTTTTCTGGGTCTCTGGGTGGATAAAGGGCTTCAGGACTTCTCTTGTAGGGAGAAAGATGTCTTCTTTCATCAGAGTGAAATCTTAAACACATGGCCTTTTGAGTGCTGAGATAAATAGTATTACACCAGTGGCCTACTCCCTCTACCCTGGTTGATGTGAATCCTTGGGTATATGATTTTGCTGTTGCTTCTCTCCTTGTGATGTCTATCTCCTATGCCTTAGAAAAGGAGTATTGGATATGGAACAGAATAGAATGCCACCTTGTGAGTTTCAAAATGGTGAGTGAACTCTCAGAAGGGTGGAGCTGGAATGCATGGTAGAACTTAGAAACCACCAAGCTTCAATTCACCAGCATAGCCCAGAGGATCAATTGAGGCACTAACCTAGTAGAGGGTTGGCCCTACAAGCAAGGGGTCCACTATGTCCATTGGCTATCTTGAAGTTAGATATAATCTTAGTGAAGCAAATGTTTCTTAACAACTGCTTTAAGTTGGAGTCCATGCTCCCCAGGGACCAAGTTGGCATAGGGAAGAGTATGCCCCTATCTACTGAGGAGAGTGACTTGTACTTCTGTTCTTGCTAAATCTTCTCACTGCACATCCCTTTGTAATTTTTTAAAGACCCTAGAGATTATCTAGTTAATAGTCACTTTACAAGTAAGGAAACTAGTTCAGAGAGGATATAGTAATCACACAGCTGAACTGGGACTAAAACCCAGTCATGACTCCTTTAATCCTCATTTTAAACCAAATCTTTCTCTTTCCCTGTGTTTTCATTATTTTGCTCTCTCCAGGTTACATACCTAACTAATCCTTCTTAGTGTCTTTTACCTGAACAGCCATTCTTCTCCTTCTGTGTAGTAGTGTACCCAGGATTCCATATGGAGTCTTCTTTTCTTTCTTTATCCCTCTCAGTAAGTGATATCATCAGCCGTTACGGGTTCAACTACTCTTTTTCTGCAGACACCTCTCAAATGAATATATTAAATTATCATCCCTTCTAATCTCTAGCTCCTCCTAACCAACTACCAGCTGGATGGCTTTACCTGGATATCCCATGGGCATCTAAAATTCAGCATATCTCAAACAGAACTCATTATCTTTCCCTCTAAACCTGTCTTCCAAACTTCCTTACTGTTGTGCAGGCCATCACCATTTTTCTGGGCACCAAAGTTTGTGACCTCTGAGTCAGAGTCATTCCTGACTTTTCATTCACTCACAATACCCATATCCAGTAAGTGTCTAAGACTCACTAGTGCCTATCTTCATAGAAATCTCTTGAATCCACCTCCTTCATCAAAGAACCCTGAGGGAAAGATGGAAAGCTGCACAAACCAGGTAAGTCAAACCACTACCACCACCACTTTCACCACTATATTCCACCATATTTTAATGGAGATAGCCCAAGACTCTGACCCAAAGAGCCATGGGGATAGCAATGTCTCCAAACCGCCAGACCTGCTTCCATCCCAGCCCCTACAACTATCACTGAGGGGAAAAATCATTGTGGAAATGGAGCTCACCTTCCTCATCACCACTACCAACAGGCAGATAGACTTAGGAGCCCTATAAGTGGCAACATTCCTCACCCCAGACCGTTGGTCCTGCTTCTAGCCCATCCCTCACAGGTGTCATCCAGGAAACAACTCCTGTGAAGAGGTCAGTCACCACCACAAACTGCCAACCAATTACTACATACAGAGTTAGCAAGCTAGCCCAGCTGAAGCACCAAAACACCCTCCGAAAAAGAAATAGCATATCCTAGTTAAGTTAAACTATGCCTGACCACAACCATCATGAATATCACCAACAGCTTGACCACAATCTCACCTTAAATGCTGATAGAGACAGGTCAGGACCTGGAGCCTAAGAGCCTTGGGAATAGCAATGCTTCCAGCCCAGTACCCTGAGCCATCATCCTGGGAAACAAACTCTGGCGAGATGCACCCTGGCCACTGTTCCTGCAGGTACTATGGCCACAGCTGCTAAAGACCCAGAAAAGCCAGTTAATAAATGTTTACTAAGTCCGTTTATGTGCCAAGAATTGTGCTAAGCACTGGGGATACAAAAGAGGTTAGAGATAATCCCTAACCCTAAGGAGCTCACAATCTAATGTCAGAGACAACAAGCAAACAAATATGTATTAACCATCTATATACAGGATAAACAGAAAATAATGAAAATAGAGAAGATAGTAGAATCAAAAAGACATTTACAGGATAATTTTGTTATTCATTTGAAAGGAATTGCAATCTGTGCATAGTAGATATGCAGTTTCATGTATACTCATCTTTTTATTGTACTATGTGATGGAAATGCTTGTTTTATTCCATAAATTAAAAAGAAAAGAAAAAAATACAGTAGATGAATAGAATACTGTAATAGAAAAAGGGGGAGGTTGGGAAAGGCTTTCTCTAGAAGATGGGAATTTAGTTAAAAGGAAGACAGGGAAGGCAATAGGTAGAGATGAGGAGGGAGAGTATTCCAGGTTTGGGGAACAGCAAGAAAAAAAATACTCAGATCCAAGAGATGGAGTGAATGAATGAAACATGTTTATTAGAACATTTTTGAAATCATTGATTTTTGTGGTAGAACTGGGGGTACCCTTGTGTAACAGCAAAGCAGGAAGGAAAGAATAACTTTTTAAAATAATTGCAAAGCCCTACAGTGTTATATCATTCAGCCAGATTACTTCTATAGGATATATGCATGCTTTCTTCTTTAAATCCACAGAAGTCTCGTTTGAATAACCTTCATATTTTTGTCAGATATTTGACCTTTATTCGCCACCATCTTGATTCTTTAGATTTTATTTTTGCATCCCCAGGGTCCAGTACAATACCAGTGGATACATAGTAGAAGCTTAATAAATGCTTGTTGAATTGAATAAAGGACACTAGATATGACTTAGTACACATAGCTACCAGTTTCAGATAGTATGAGGAAGCAGACCTAGCAGCAACTTGCTAAGGAAATAGAAAATGATACAGTGTTTATTTTTAAAGGTAAGTGGCACATTTTTATTGTGCTATGTTACAGAAATGCTTGTATTATTCCATAAATTAATAATATAATTTAAAAAAAGAGATGAGTGGCACAATGGAAACAGTGCTTGTGTTCATCCTTCATTGACAAAGAAGACCATGCCATCAGAGAAATGATGACATGACTTGCACTTGACTTTGTTTTGAATGAGGGAGGGCTGTGCAGGTCACCAGCCTCACTTCTCCTTCAGAGCCATCTGAATCCAGTGACCTGATATTCCTCAGGATGACTGGAGATGGCCCAGGATGCAATGGGAGACCTTGGGCCTGTTAGGCTAAGGTCTTTGAAGGTACTCACTTAGGGTGAGGCAATGCCCATTCATTGAATAGGCCTAGAAAACAATGCTAACCTTGGAATCAAGAGATCTGAGTTTGAATCCTGACTCTGACTCTTTTTAATTGTGTGACTCTGGATAAGTCACTTAACATTTCTAAGCCTGAGTCTCCTAATCAGTAAAATGATACAAATAATATATCTCTACTTTCTTTCTTTCTTTTTTTTTTCTGAAAGTGCTTTCTCAATCTTAAAATAGTACAGAAATATACTTCATGGTCAATACCATATAGTGTTCACTAAAGAGTAAGACCTCAACTTCCAAAAGAGATGTCATGTGCCTTGATGTTGACACACTAAATATGGGAGTGCAATGACCTATTAATGAAGCATGATTTGATATCTGCTGATGGCACTTTTCATAGCCATAAAATCATACTTTGTGACTATGGCACTAGGCAAGAAGGCTAGAAGGATCCCTTTGCCCTACAAAGACCTTGGCTCTCTATCGAGCTCTGTCCTTGCCACTGGTGTCCTTTTACACAGGTCCTTTGCCAATATCCTAGATTTTTTCTTGTTTTTACTCTTGTTTTTTTGTTCTTGTTGGCTAGCCTCTTGGACTAGGTTCTACCCCTAATTGACCAGCCCCAGCCAGTCCCTAACCCTCTGTTTCCCAGTCTCCTGGGGTCCTGATCCCTTCATTGCTAGGTTATGAACACTTTCCTGACTGCCTGTATTCATTAATAACTGTTAGTATTTCCCTGCCTTTGCTCACTTCTCTGGAAGAGGTCAGTTGCTACAGCCAGGTTCAGGAGCCTGCTGACCCTCCTCATGTCTAGCTAGTCTTAAGCTCCTGGGCCTTTAAGACTTGTTACTACCCAAGTTCCAGTATGGTACAGGGCAATTAGTTAGGAGACCTTTGCAATAGTTTCAACATGAGGCCATGAGGGGCTCGACAACAGCGATGGTGGTAAGAGATGGAAAGGAAAGGAAGAATGGAAGGACTGTCTCGAAGGAAGCTTTAACAGTACTCAGTGACTGGATATTGGCAAAAGAAACATTTCTCTCTCTCCTATAAGCCAGATGATGATGGGAATTAAATTTGATGTGAGTTAAAGGAATTCCATGTAGCATGCTAGAGAAACAAGAAGGCTGTGAGTACAAAACTTTTTAGAATTTACCTTTAACTGCAAGCTTTCTTCAGTTCTTCAAAAAATGATTCATTTTTTGTAGAGGGTAGAGCCAAGACTGAATCGCTGGCGGCTGCTGTGGATTCCTGACTTCTCAATCCGTAAACACTAAAGATTGCTTCAAAGGTCAGTGGGAAGGACCTTTCACCTGGCTAAGGGGGGAGAGTCATCAGACCTCAACCCAACCTGTCCCCAGACCCAGGGCAGCTGCAGCCCCTGTTGAAGCAGAGGCTGCTTCTGGAGCCCTCCATTTAACAAAGCTCAAAAGTCAAGTAATCAGATGGGAAAATGAGTAAGCAGGAAAAAGAAACAAGAACATAGATTCTTATTTTATTGGTAAAGAGGGATTTTCTTGTGTCATTGGTGATGAGAAAGATAAAAAATACAACCAGAAAAAGACAACGAAGCCAAAACTCCTGCATCCAAAGCCTCTAAGAAAAATTTGAATTGGTTGCCGGACATGGAAGAGCTCAAAAAGGATTTTGAAAATCGAGTAAGAGAAGTAGGGGAAAAATTACGAAGAAAAATGAGAGTGATGCAAGACAATCATGAAAAACAAGTCAACAGGAGAGCCACTAAGAGCCACAGTGTGCAAGGACTGTTTCTGATAGACTTAGCCCTTCACAGCAATGCAAGAACATAAAACATTCCCAAAGGACTCTTGAGGCAAAATTCCATCCACATTCAGAAAAAGAACTGTGAAATCAGAATGCAGAATAAAGCAGACTATTTTCTCTTATGTTATGTTTTGGTTTGGTTTTTCTCATGATTTCTCCCGTTCATTTTAATTCTTCTATGCAACATGACTAATGTGAAAATATGTTTAATAAGCATGTAATTGTAGAGCCCATGCAAGATTGCATGCCATCTTGGGGACGGAGGGGTAGAAAATTTAAAACTTGTAGAAGTGATTGTTGGAAACTGAAAACAAATAAATTAATTAAATCAAAAAAATAAATTTAGAGAAAAAAGAAATTATCAAAGAAAATGCCCTGATATTCTAGAACTAGAGGGTAAAATAGATATTCAAAGAATCCTCTGATCACCTCTTGAAAGAGACTTAAAAGGAAAACTTCTAGGAATATTGTAGCCAAATTTCAGAGTTCCCAAATCAAGGAGAAAATATTACAAGCAGACAGAAAGAAACAATTGAAGTTTTGTGGAAATACAATCAGAATAACACAGGATTTAGCAGTTTCTACATTCCTACATGGAAAGATGATATCTGTACCTCATGAAACTTTTCTCTGTATTAGGGTAATTGTGCATGTGTATGTTTGTGTGTGTGTGTGTGTGTGTGTGTATGTATGTATACGTATAGGTAGAGAGAGAGACTGAGAGATAGAGACAGAGAGAGACAGAGACAGAGAGAACTGAATATGAAGGAATGATATCTGAAAAAAGAAAATTAAGGATTGAGAGAAGAGACAGGTAGAATGTGGTAAATCATCTCACATAAGAGAAGCAAGAAAAAGCTTTTACAATAGAAGGGAAGAAGGGGAGAGTGAGAGGGAGTAAGTGAGCCTTCCTTTCATAGGTTTGGCCTCAGGAAGGGATAACATACACACTCAGTTGGATATGGAAGTTTATCTTACCATACAGGAAAGCAGGGGGGAAGGGGATGAGAGGAGGGATAAAAGAAGGGACAGCAGATTGGGGGAAGGGGTTATCGAAGCAAACACTTTGGTACAGGGACAAGTCAAAGGAGAGAACTGACTATATGGAGGGCAGGACAGGATAGAGGGAAATATAATTAGTCTTTCACAACATGACTGTTATGGAAGTGTTTTGCATGACATGTTTATCTTTATCAAATTGCTTGCCTTCTCAATGATGCTGTATGGGGAGGGGGGGTGTTTCTACATGCAACTAGTAAATAAGTTACATAAACAAAGGAGTATAGAAATTTGTCTTACCCTACAGGAAAATAGAAGGGAAAGGGATAAGGGGAGGGTGATAGAAAGGATGGCAGATTAGAGGAAAGGGAAATCAGAATACACACTGTCCTGGGGTGGGGCTGGGAGGGATGGGGAGAAAATTTGAAATTCAAAATTATGTGGAAGTGAATGTTGAAAATAAATAAATTTATGTTAAAAAGTTGATTCATTTTTTCAGTGAGTGTGCTCCTCTCACAGCTCACAGCTTTTCTATTCTTCAGTAGGTTAATCAATGAATTAACAAACATTTATTAAGGGTCAAGGAGTGAATAGAGATCTGATCTTTTAGTTTGAAAGCTCTGATACATCCTGACCATGAAGATGTTACTTAATGTTACTTAACCCCTTAATTCTCTAGACGAGTTAAAAAGAAGGTACCTACCTATACTGATGAAAGGAGCTGCTCAGAGGAGTTCTGTAATACTGAAGAAATAGCAGGTCTGATAGATGAAAAAGAGGGTCAGGTACTAGATATATAAAGACAAAAAAATCAAATAGTCCCTTACCTCCAGAAATTTACATTCTTCTCATATAGACATGTGTGTGTGTGTGCATGTGTGTATAAGTATATAAATAATAAATAGAAATTTTTTTTTTTTAGGAAGGCAGTAGCATCTAGGGCATGAGTTCTTAGTCTAAGGTCCTTGGGGTCTTTGAATAGATTTGGTAGGGATCTCTAAACTTAAGTAGGAAAAAAACCCCTCTCTTTTCAATAACCTCTAGCTGAAATTTAATTTTTCCTTCAAATATTTAAAAACATATTCAGAGAAGGGGTCCATAGGCTTCAAAAGACCACCAGAGCAATCTGTGACACAAAAAAGGTGATGAGTCCCTGGTGTAGGGAGATCAGGAAAGACTTGGTACTAGAGTTGAAGTTTGAAGGAAACTAGGCAGCTAGGTAGCAGTGGATAGAGCCACCAGTCTTGGAGTCAAGAAGATTCATCTTCTTGAGTTCAAATCTGACCTCAGATACTTACTAGATGTGTGACTCTGGGAAAGTCATTGAATCCCATTTGTATTAGTTCCCTCATCTGTAAAATGGACCAGAGAAGGAAATGGTAAATTACTTCAGTATCTTTGCCAAGAAAACTCCAAATGGGGTCATGAAGCATTGGACATGACTAAAATGACTGAACAGCAGAAACAACAAAAAGTTTCTAAGAGGCTGAGGTGAGGAGAGAGTATATTGTAGGCACTGGGACAGCCAGCAGAAAGGCATGGAGGTGGGAGATGGACTTTCTTTTTTCCAGAAGAAGGCCAGTTTGGCTAAAGGGGAATAATGTACAATAAGACTGGAATGTTAGTCAGGAACCAGTTTGAAAAGGCTTTTAAATAGAGGATTTTATGCTTGATCCTATAGGGAATAGGGAGCCATTGGCTGCTAAGTGGCACAGCGATTAGAGAGATGGGCAGATTTAAGTTAAAATCTGGCCTTGGATACTATGTGTGTGAACACAGGCAAGTCACTCAATCTCTGACTGCCTCGTTTTCCTCAATTGTAAAATGGGGATAATAATAGCCCCTATGTTCCAGCATTGTTGTAAGGATCAAATGAGAGCACATTTCTTTTTACGTGTTTATTTATTTATTCACTTATTTATCTATCTGCCTATCTGTCTATCTATCTATCTGTCTATCTATCTATCATCTATCTATCTATCTATCTATCTATCTATCTATCTATCTATCTCTTTTTAGTTCACAACATTCAGTTTTTGAGTTCCAGATTTTCTCCCCTTCCCTTCCCTTCCCCCTCCCCAAGATGGCATGCAATCTGATATAGGCTCTACACATACATTCACATTAAACATACTTTCACATTAGTTGTGTTGTAAAGAAAAACTATAACCAGTGGAAACAACCACAAGGAAACAAACAAAACAAAACAAAAGAGAGAGACAGCAAATAGCATGCTTTGATCTCCATTCAGACTCTGTATTTCTTTCTCTGCGTGTGGACGGCATTTTCCATCATGAGCCTTTTGGAGTTGTCTTAGAACCTTGTGTTGCTGAGAAGAGCCAAGTCTATCAAAGTCAGTCATCATACCATGTATCTATAACTGTGTACAATGTTCTCCTGGTTCTGCTCCCTTTACTCAGCATCAGTTCATGTTTCTAAAGCACTTAGCACAGTGTCTGGCATAGAGTAAACACTTAAAAAGTGCCTGTTTCCTTCCTTCATTCCACTGAAGCTTATTGAGTATGTCGAGTGTGATATGATCAGACTTGTGCTTTTGCAAAGTCCCTTTGGCAGCTGTGTAGAGAGATCATGCAGGGGACAGACTTACAAGGTGACCAATAATCTTTATGAATGATTGTGTCCTGAAAAGAATCTAATTCTGAGTGATTAACCTTGACATAGCTAGCTCATCCTTAGACAACAGACTGTCACTGGACCTGTATTTGACACCTTTGCAACTTGGAAGAATCTGCTAGAACTTGTTTTCTCTTGGTAGAACCTTTGAGAACCAGGATCATCTCTGAGCCATGAGATGGCACGGGAGTCAGTTTTTAATCAAGAGGCACCTATAACACATTAAAAAAAAAAATGTGAGCAAATAACTGCCCCAGGCTGAAGTCTTACATTAATTTGCAGGATGTTAAGGGGATTGTGTTAAGCCCTGATCAACATAGCACTTATACTGAAAAATTAAGAATTTGCTCTAACAATCTCCAGTTGAGGGTCTGAAGAAGGGTCAGTGAATTAAGCTGACACCGACTGGGCCTGGTGCCACCCCCTGCAGCTGCTTTTCCTTCCACTGCACAGGGTGGGAAGCAGAGGGTTCCTCGGGGTTTAAAGGGCAGCACTTAGCTAGCCAATACCAGCAGGATGTTGTTCAGCTCGGTTCCCTTCCTTCCTCCTCCCTCCTTCCTCCTTTAACAATAAACAAAGAGCTGCTGCCACAGGAGTTTGTGGGCCACTAGGCACTTATCCAATCCTCCTCACTTATGGTAACTGACAAAGGTAGCATCTTAGGGCCCTTTAGTTCTTGCTACAACTGTACCAACTAGGTCCACCGCAGATGTGCATTTTCTAAGCTTACATGAACCACACAGATTGTGAGGTAGTGGGTGAAGTTCTAGACTTGATCTCAGAAAGACCTGGGTTCAAATCCTTTTCAGACACTTTCAAACTACTTAAGCTCTTTTGGTGTATTTTGTTATCTGTAAAATGAGGGAGTTGGACTTCAATTACCTGACACAAATTACCTTGCATTTTCTTGTTGAAGTGTTTGATTAGCTTCACGAACACCTCTGCCTGGATGTCCCATGAGCAAATTTAACATGTCTAAAGTAAAATTTATGTTTTTCCCTAAATCCATTCTGTCCTTCATACCCTAGAATATACTCCCTCTCTACTTCTACCTTTGACATTCCTGAGTGTCCTTCAGAGCTCACCTCAAATGTCTCATCTTACACGGGGTCTTCACTTCTTCCCTCACCTATTAATCCCTTTCCCTATAAAGTACCTTGCATATATTTTGCATGTATTTAAATATTCTTGTTTATACGTATGAGTACATAAATAAGTACTCATGTAGAGAACTATAAAATATAAGCTCCATGAGAGCAGGGACTGTTTCCTCGCAGAACCAAGGCAGCTGGGTAATGCATGGATAGAGCGTCAAGCCTGGAGTCAGGAAGTCTAATCTTCCTGAGTTCAAACATTTACTAGCTGTGGGACCCTGGACAAGTCACTTGACCCTATTTGCCTCAGTTTCCTCTTCAGCACAATGAGCCAGAGAAGGAAATGGCAAACCCCTCCTGTCTTTTTGCCAAGAAAATCCCAGATTGGGTCATGAAGATTCAGATATGATAGAAAATGACTGAACAACATCAATTCCCAGAACTTAGCACTGCATCTGGCATTTAATAAGGGGTTGGAAATGTGTGTGTAAATTGGTGGGTGCCTGAGAGTATCATCTTTCTTGTTAGAGAACTGGGAATCATCTTCGACTTTTTTTTTTCTCCTTTGCCCTCCATGTCCAATTAGTTGCTAATTCTTGATGACTCTTCCTCCATAACAATCTTACATCTGTTCTTTTCCCTCTACTCTTAGAGCCCTATTCAAGACTTCCTGAATCCTTTCCCCCATCTTCCACCAGAATATATCTCTTCCTTCTCAAATTCTCCTGCAAGATTGTCTTTCTCTTTTTCCACTCTCATTCTGTATTTTGTGTCATGCAGTTCCTCTAATCTTTTGTCTGGACTATTGCAAAATCTTGCTAATTTGTCCCCCTAGCTCTACCTGCTCCCTTCTCCAATACATCCTATGTAGCTACCAGATTGATAGTTCTAAAGAACAAGCCCAACTGTGCTTCTCTTAAGAAGCTTCAGTAGCTCCCTGTTGCTTCTAGGATAAAATACAGATTTCTCTGTTTGGTATTTTAAACCCTTCACTGATTGGCTCCAACCTGCTTCCTAAATTGATTTGACATTGCTTATCCCCACATGTTTTATATTTCAAAGAATCTGGATTACCTGATGTTCCCAGAACATGGCATTCTACAGCCTTGTCTCAGTACATTTGTACTATACAAGGTTCCTTGTGCCTGAACTACTCTCAACCTTTGGTATCTATCGATCCCTTCAATTTTAATCACTATTTATTTACCTTGATTGGTTTTAATTTGCTTTTGCTTATCTTGCCTTATAGTTCCTTTCTCTCTGTTTTTTCTTCCAACATGTTCAGAAGCCTTCTCTCTGAAGATCTCACTCTGGAAGATCAGTCCTTCCCTATGGCCAATCCCCTCCATGGAGCCTCCGTTTTAAGGCATGTGCCCACGGCAATGATGTTCACTCCTTCTTTCCTCTCTGAGCTATTCCTGACTCTTCAGACTTCTTTTTCTACTATGCCCCTGTTCAAATACCCTCTCTACCCATCCACCCCCACTCCACCCACTCCATTAGACTATAAACTCCTTGAGGACAGAAACAGGCTTTCAAGTTGCTTGTATTTGTATTGCCTGTACTTAGTGCAGTGACAAGCATATAGGAAGCACCTAATAAACTCTTCTGGACCTCAACTGACTAGTTTAAGTGAATGATCTTTGGCATTTCCATGATGTCCATTAATTTTGTTTTGATCAAAGAGATCCAGTGAGAAATGGGGACTCATGAGCCTTGGTTTGGAATAAATGATGTACCCAGACAAGGCAGGTTCCAGGAATTTGAATGTAGCAATAGGATGGATGATACACAAGAATACTGCTGTTTCTCATCATGAGTTTGGAACTCCTCTCCAAGAATGACCTTTACAGCTGGTTTATTAATCACACAAGAGAGATAATGTCCTTGCTTTACAGCTATTTTTCATTTTATACCTCAAAAGGCATGACACAGTTTGATCAATGTTAAGCAGACTTGGCTCTTTGTGAAAAAAAATAAACACTTCCATTAAAGGTGAAGATTTGTCACTCTTGAAGGTATTTAAAAATGTGTTTCTTTGCATGTAAAACAGAATGCCAATAACATCTTTTCCAATCCTCAAGGTCAATGATTCTGTGTACTGTAGGATTTCAATGCCTTTCTCAAACAGGAGTGCCTGAAATGTTCTAGGCAAAGATAAACATCCTTGAATCTATATTTGAATAAGTAGATGGCCACTTGGGTGACTACTTGAAAGGGGAAAATGCTTACTCAGATAAATATTGTAGAACATTTTTATTAAATCAGTGAGTTGACTTCAAAGTTACATTTCATGTAATGAACTAGGGCTTGTGATCTGCAAAGGTCTTGCTAGAAATAACCCGTATTAATATGCAATTTGGAAATGTATTGCTACTGAGATTCAAGTTTCTCATCAGCGAAAGTCAACAACCCAACGTGTTAACTTGTGAAGGCTGAGTTCTAGTTTTGGAAATGGCTACATATCCTTTATGAAGTAATGCAATCAGAGAAGCTTTGGAAAAGGGAGAACCAAAGGATAATAATTTTTTTGTTGTTTCTTTGATGATATCTAGTGGACAGGATGATAGACTAAACCAGGAAGTATTCATAGGAATGTTTATGTCACACAGGTGCATCCTCATGTAGCAGATGAGGAAGAGTATGGAAGGTAATCCCAATTTACCAAAGCTATTCCTTAAGATTACTAAAGTCCCTGCATTCTGGTGTTATGTTCACCAAGCAGTCTTTTGGTTTTCATTTGGTTTCCCAGCTAGAAAGAAAATGGATTGATCAACTGATATGAGTACATTGGTTGACTTAGTGATTTGATTTATCATAAATTAATAGATTAAAATTCTGGTTAATAAATAAGTTCCCTCTGAGTTTGCCTCCTGTGAATTAACTCTCCAGAGCCTGGGCATCCCTGGATGAGTTGATAAAATTGAATTTCTGAGTTTATAAAGCAAAGGGCAGTCACTGGACTATGGTGTCTCCGGCAAGGTGTAGCCATAGTTAGACAGGCCCTGGTGTCCTGACTTTCATATTACTACCTAGCCCAGGGAATCTGCAACAGTCGTCTTCAAAGCAGTCTTTGGAGAACTACTTAATTCTGAAATATAATCTAGTTCTTCTTGACTTCCCTTAAGCACAGATCTGACCATGAAACTCTCCTACTCAGTTAACCCCCATGGCTTCCTATTATTTCAATAATAAAAAATAAGCTCTTCTGTTTAGCCTTTAAAGCCCTATGCAACCTAGCCACAAACTATTTTTCCAGCTTCAGTGGGTATTCCTCTCCCTTCCACACTACAATCAAGTCACACTACTCTGTTTTCTCTCTTTACCTCTATTTCAGAGTCCTTCTCTCCTTTTAAGAGATAGCTGGGGTATGATCTCCCGCATGAAGCCTTTTTTTGACTTCCCCCAGCTGCTAGTATCTTCCTTCCCAAACTCCTTGTATTAAAAAAATATATATGTGAATATACATGCATATATATATATACACATACACTGTATATACATTTTTATATGTACTTGTTTGTGTCCCCTTTTAGAATGGAAGTTTGTGAGTAGAGATTGTTCCATTATGTGTAGTTGAATACCCACCACTTAGCACAGTGCTTGGCACATAGTAAGTGCTTAATAAATACTTTTTGGTTGACTGATTTCCTTTCTCCCTCTCTCTCTCCACTCTAAGGAAAACACATTAGCTCTGGTACCGAGGGGACAGCTGAGCTATAAAGTATGAGGAATTTTCAAGTTGGCTGGGAAAGTTGCCTTTCTGAGTCACGTTAGAAATTAAACATGGAACTGTAGTCCTTCAGTATTTTGAAAAGCCAATTATTAGACACAGTTGACACTTACATCATACTTTATGGTACATCTCCTCTGTTATCTTCTTTTTGATAAATTACAGCCCTTCGAGGCAAGCAGTACAGGTATTATTGTTTCCACTTTGCAGATGAGAAAACTGAGGCTCAGAGAAGCTTAACCCAGAGACACATAACTCATAGGTGGCAGAGTTGAGATTGAAACTCAGATCCTTTGATTTCAGAGCCAAGGTCCTTTTACTTATACCACTGTTTTCTCTCCAATAGGATGGTTTCACCACCAACATTTTTTGGGCTTTATAACTGCCTACTGGATTTCTTTTCAAATTAGGCTACAAACTTCATGTTTGAAATAATGTCTTTTTATATCTTAAAGAAAATACATAAATTCTGAATTAGACATAGTAAGTATAGAGATGAACACTTTTTTTTGCCTGAAGGATTTCTTTGTTTTTATTTTTATTGACATTTTTCACCTTAGTCATGTTGCATAGAAGAATTAAAATGAATGGGAGGAACTATAAAACAAAACAAAACATATCACAAGAGAAAATGGTCTGCTTCATTCTGTGATCCAATTCCATAGTTCTTTCTCTGGATGTGGAAGGCTTTTTGCCTCGAGTCCATTGGGAATTTTTTTAGGTCCTTGCATTGTTATGAAGGACTAAATCTACCAGAAAAATTCCTCGCACACTGTGGTTGTTATTGTGTACAAAGTTCTCCTGGTTCTGCTCCTTTCACTCAGCATCAGTTCATATAAGTCTTTCCAGGCCTCTCTGGAGTCTTCCTATTCTTCATTTCTTGTAGCGTAATAGTATTCTGTTACATTCATATACCACAGTTTATTCATTCATTCCTCAATTGATGGGCATCTCCTTGATTTCCAGTTCTTGGCCACCACAAAGAGAGCTGATATAAATGTTTTTGTACATGTGGGGCCCTTTCCCATTTTTATGATCTCTTTGAGATACTGTCCTAGAAGTGATATTGCTGGGTCAAAGGGTATGCACGATTTTATAACCCTTTGGGAATAGTGAGAAGAACACTTCTGTAGTGATATTTTGTTGTACTTTGGTATTTTCATCATCATTAGTGATGATTATATTAATCAGTATCTTTTGCCTATTATGATTATTAATGTAAGAACTTTATGGTAGAGTAATTCTAAATCTAAGAGCTCCAAATTAGCATTTTATTAAAAGAGAAATACTGAGCTGTGAACATAATTTCATATTTATAATGATGTGCTTTTCTATTTTTACCCTAGATAAAGTCCTACAAAGAACACCCTTAATAATCACACCAGGGACTGAATATTCAGTGAATACCGTGTGCTGGCGATAAATACCTCAATGCACAGGAGTAAGGAGAGAAAATATGTGTGGTAGCTTTCCACCACACCAGTAGCTGGCCTTACACCAAACGGAAGAATTCAGTGACCATATTGAGAAATAGCCCTACTTGCTATGACAGATATCATTTCTGTTAAGGGATTTGGAATTATGAAACAGAGTTTAGTAATTAAGTGGGAAAGTATCCATAAAATATTGAGTAATTTTTTTTCTTTCTTTGAAGTCAACAAATGTTTCTTAAGTGCTACTGTGTACAGAACATTGTGCTAGTTTCTGTAATAGATATAAAACTGAGATAAGACACCATCCCTGCCCTTGTGGAATTTATAATCCACGTGGGGGGTGAGGTGGGGAATATGACACATTCATAAATAACTATAATATAAAACAGAACAGGATGAGTATGTAACAGAGATGCAAACAAAGTGATATGTTAGAGCTGAAAAGGGAAGGGGAAGGTCATTACTGGATTATGGGGATCAAAGAAAGATTTCTGGAGGAGGCTGAATTTGATTTAGGCTTTCAGTGATGGGTAGGAATTCAAGAGTTAGAAAACAGGGCATTCCAATTGGGAAGAGTATAACAAGCAAAGGTTGGAGGTGGGAAAGTACAAGAGATTTGTTAGGAATGTCATATTTAGAATGTAAGTTTCTAGAGGCCAGGGACTGTTTAATTTTTGCCTTTGTGCCACAATTCTTAGTACCATACCTGATGCTTAAGAGACACTTAGTTAAACGTCTCTTGGCTAAATCACTGATTGAAATGAATAACCCAGCCTGTAGAATGTATTCATGAGAGTAGTAGGAGAGGTCTAGAAAGACAAAGTATTTTGTAGAGTCTTGAATGTCAAGGAAAGAAGTATGAACTTTTCTTGGTAGGAAAGGGGGAGCCACGAAGGAATTGATCAGTGGAGTGACATTATTAAATATTTACACAAGGCATACATGTGACAGATGGTTTGGAAGAGGTATAATGTATATGAAGAATACCTGGTAGGAAGCTCATAGTAAAACTTCAAGTGGTTAGTAATGAGGACCTCTCCCAGGGTGTGGTAGTAGAAAAAGAGAGACCTGTGAGACGTTGTAGATGTAGAATTGGCAGTACTTTCCAACAGTTTGAAACAGAGGAATCCTGTGGATTGTTGGAGATATGGTTCTAGAACTTGGGAGAGAGGTCAGAGCTAGAGGTACTGATTTGAGTCTCATCTACATAGAAGTAATAGTTGAAGCCTTGGAAATGTTTCAACTTTCTATGCCGATGACTCCCAGGTTTCTACAGTATATAAAGTCCAAGTCTTTGGGGGACTCTAGTCTCTCATTACCAGTGTCCTGGTGTTGAACATCTCCAAATGAATGTCCCATAATAAAGGCATCTAGAACCCAACATGTCCAAAGACAGAATTCAGTTTTTTTTCTCTGAAACATTTTCTCCAACATTCTTCTTTTTGTCAAGGCCACTACCATTCTTGTAGTCACCTAGGTTTGCAAGGTTGGAGCAGTCCTCTATTTCTCACTTTCCCTGACCCTGGAAATCCCACTAGTTATCAAGTCTTGTCCATTCCACGTTTACAATATACCTTGCATGCCTTCCTTCTCTTTACTCACACAGTCAGTGCCTTAGTTCATCTGTCATCACCTTGTCTGGACTATTACAATAGCCTCTGACTCAGGTGCCTTGTGCTTAATATTTACTTCCACATAATTGGCAAACTGATTCTTCTAAAACACAAGTGCAAGAAGATGCAGTGGCTTCTTCTTGACTCTAGTGTCAAAATAGAACTTACCTGGCTTTTAAAGTCCTCCACATTCTGGTTCTAGCTTGCCTTTTTAAGCTTATTATACTGTACTCTCCTTTATGAATTCTGTTTTCCAATCAAATTGGCCCACTTGCTGTTCCTTGCAAACTTCATTCCACCTCTCTTTTCCATG
This sequence comes from Notamacropus eugenii, assembly GCF_028372415.1. Taxonomy (NCBI): domain Eukaryota; kingdom Metazoa; phylum Chordata; class Mammalia; order Diprotodontia; family Macropodidae; genus Notamacropus; species Notamacropus eugenii. The sequence continues at coordinate 424,771,729 of NC_092875.1, read as the reverse complement.
ACTTTGTATAGACCATTCCTCATTCTTCTGATCTACTTCCTCCTCACTTCTGCCTCATGAAATTCATGGTTCCCTTTAAGACTCAGCTCATGTGTCTCAACTCACCTACATGCAGCAGCCTATGCTGATAGGTCCCTGAGTTGCTTGTACCTTCCTTTCAGAAATTCTTTTGTTATTTATTTTGCATATGGAATGGGGGCACTGGCCTATCAAAGCCCAGTCCTTAAACACACGCAGCATACTTTTACCTGGTCTCAAAGCATAGGGACGCTTGGGAAATCCATCCTTTTCTACATCAGAGTGTGTCCAATGATTCTAGAATTGTTTTCTCTAGGCTTACTGCACGGTAATGAAAGTGATTTTTAACTGGGCATTGAATCAGAACCAACAACACATCAGGGAGCAGAGAGTTCTGTTCATTTGGACTTTAAGGACTGGGTCCTTATTGGCCAGTTTCCCTTCTCTTTCCTCCCACCCCCATTACATACCCATATAATGGTGATTACAGGACTGGCCTATGATGGTCCAATCTCCTTAAAGCTCAAATGAACATTATCTGTGTCTATAATCTATAGCTATAGCTCTGTCTATCTATCTATCTATCTATCTATCTATCTATCTATCTATCTCTCTATCCATCTATGTATGTATGTATGTATCTATCTATCTATCTATCTATCATCTATCTATGTGTATATATTATAGCTATGTGGCTCAGGAAATAGAGTGCTTGGCTTGGAATCAGAAAGACCTGAGTTTAAATCCAGCCTCAGGTACTTGTTAGTGACCTGGGCACATCATTTAACCTCTGTTTGCCTTAATTCCCTGGAGAAGGAAATGACAAACCACTCCAGTATCTTTGCCTAGGAAATTTCATGGATAGAATGGTTCATAGAGTCATGAAGAGTTGGACATGACTGGATGATTTTACAAGAAACACATACAGTATGTATATGTACATGTACATGAGTATATGTATGGATTTATCTGTATACATATACATGCAATGCATATGGATACATATATATGTGTACTACAATGCACATAAATATATATATATTTAATATTTAATGTTCTATATGTGTGTTATTTTCTTCCAGTACAATGTAAGCTTTTTGAGGGTGGGGATTGTTTTATTTTTTGCCTTTATATTACCAGAATCTAGTCCACCTAGTTTCCCCTACCCCCATGTAACATAATACAAAGCAATTTCAAGGTGAGGGCACTAGCAACTCAGGGAGCAGAGAAAGCCTTTTGTAGGACCTTTTGTAGGACCTGAGCTGTGTTTTGAAGGAAGTGAGAATTTCTAAAAGGCAGAGGTGAGGAGAGACAGAATGTCCCAGACTTGGGAGGCTATTTATGCAAAGCCATGGGAGCAGGAGATGGAATGTTGTGTAGGTCAAATAGTTATCAGACTGGTTTGAATGGAATAGAAAATATGTGGAGACAAGTAATATCAACTAAGAATGGAGAGGAAGATGGGAATTGGACTATGAAGGGTATAATGCAAGGTTGAAGATTTTGTATTTGATCCTAGTGGCAAAAGGGAGCCACTGAATACTTGTGAGTTTGAGAGTGACAGCCAGGTCTGTTTTTTAGGTCCATACCATTGGCAGCTGAATGAAGAATATCTTGGCAAGGAGGAAGATTGGAAACAGAGAGACCAATGAAGAAGTTGTTGAAGTAGGCCCAATGAGAAAGAGGTGAGAAGGGCCTGGCCTGTCTTCTCTCTATCCTTAAGCACATATGAAATGGTTTAATTTTGCCCATACATCAGTCATTTTCCAGAACCAACACTGATTTAAAAACTATTTTTTAGAACTTTTCATTTGAAGACTGTCCTACCCTCAAAAGTTTAATCAGAAAACTATGGGAAAATCTTGGCCCAAGGGAACAAGTCTGACAGGATCTGTCCTGTACCCGATTTATGTCATACGCTGAGTATTTTTTTACCCCACCATTTTTCAAATCCAGTCTAAATGTGAGACAAATTTAACTAAACTTTAGGGATTCTCCCCAAGTCTCTGCTGTGAAAAGAAAACCAGACAGTTTGAGCAAAGGAGTGTAACTCTTTTCTGTAGGAGCCAAGCCTCTCCGGGATTTTACCTGATCTTCATCTATCTCCATCTTGCAGAATCTCCAGCTTCTTTCAAGCTTTAGCTCAAGCACCATGACTCCTACCAGCTGCTAGTGCCCTCCCCACTACCTTTCATTTACTTTGTATATATTTTGTTTTTACTTTTTTGTGTACATTTCCCTTGATAAATTGTAAGCTCCTTGAAGGTAGGGACGCTTTCCTTTTTGTCTTTGAATCTCCAACCCTTGGCACAAAGCCTAACTCATAATAGGTACTTTATAAATGGTTGTTGATTGGTAGTCTGGAGGAATAGCTAGTAGACTAATTTGACTGTTACATAGTGTGCATAAAGGGAAATCATAGGAAATAAGTCTGGAAAGATAAGATGAGGCAGATTTAAGGCAAAGTGCCTTAAATTCCAGACTCTGAAGTTTGGATTTTATCTTAGAGACAATGGGGAACTGCTGAAGATTTTTTGAGCAGGAGAGTGACTTGGTCAAATCTATGCTTTTGGTTAATTTGGCAGCTATATGGTTGGACTCTGCAAACACTGAGGTCATACTCAGTGAAAAATATGAAAACAGGCAGATTTTCACTAATAGCTCTTTAAAACAGATCACATCTTTTCTATAATACAATTAGTCAAAAGATATAAATCCCCTCTTTGTTTATTATTAATTACAAAAAAAAGTATTTGAGTTGGTACTATAAAGTGCAGCATCAAAGACTCTCTCATAAGAATCTCTCAAGCATATATTAAGATCACACAAAATTTCTTGGCAAATGCAACCATAGAACAAACTATTCAATATCTTGTGATTATTGAAGAAAAGAAAATGTATAATTGTCAAAGTGGTTCTCCATACTCAAAAAAGGTATTCTGATAAACTTCTAAATACATGTAGTCTTCCCTATAGATGGCGACCCTCCTTTTATGGATAATATTGTGTGGATTGGATTAAGCATTAGGACAGGAATTAGCCAACTACAGTCTATAAGTGAAATCTGGCCCTGCCTGTTTTTATATGGCCCATGAGCTAAGAATGGTTTTTACATTTCAAAATGCAATTTATTTGAAATTGTATGATTTTAAATTGTAAAAGTATAATTTATTTGAAATTTAAATATGATTTATTTTTAAAACATAAAAGCTATTTTTAATTTACAGAATATACAAAAATAAGACCCGATTTGGCCCATGGGCTGTGGTTTGTTGACCACTAGTCTAGACCTTGATATTGAGATCTATGATTATTTAAAGGAGATCAACCTAATAATTCATATTTTAGGACCCTGTCAATGAAATCCATGATTATTCAAAGAGAATCAACTTAATAATTCATCTGGGAAAAGCTAAGTGGACAAAAATGTCTATTGTTCAGGTTATGACATGAGGTTGGATGGTCAGGGTATTGAGTTAGTATATCATCAAGTATGTTTGAGACAGGCATTGCAGATCCGGCTCACAGAGGTTGGAATAGATTTATGAGACTATGCAATGCTTTTAATGATCTCAAGCTTCTTATTGCTGCAAAAGTCCACCTTTTCAATACAATAATTCTCCTTTTATGGTACAAATCTTGAAACATTACAATCTCTGAGGAATAAAAGTTTGGGATGACCCAATGGGCAATGGGAAGATACACTGTGGGTGCAAGTAAACTGCAGCTTATTTCTACCAGTGAACTATTCTCAAGAAGTGGCACAAGAAATATTAATGAGGTCATTTGTGATTGGAAAAGAAAAATCAGGCATGTTATATGAGCAAGGAAAAAGACAAATAGTATAAGTGCTCCATGAATACCCTCAATATGTAAAATATAAAAAGACCTAGGGGAAGACCTCTTGCACCCTCTTGGGTAGATCTTCTATAACCTATAGGGGAAATTACACAAGTTAAGAAGACATGGATGGGTTCGGATCTATACCTATGAAGTACCCGCCATGTATGAATTCCAATACCTAAATTGATAAGAACATTAATCCATTGAAATAGTAAAGCTTAAATTCTCAACATTAAAAAACTAATAACTTAGTTAATTTTAATTTTCTGAAATTTTCATATTCTGAAATTGAACACCAAATAAAGCTAACATTTCCATATATATTGTAGTACAGAAGGAAGAGATTGTACATGAAACTGTAAATTTCAGTTATGTAGAGATTGGTTTTTTTCTTTAAGTAAATAATAAGTTCAACATGTAATGTTCAAAGCTGTCCTGCTTGACTGTGATTTCTTCCCACCTTCCTCTGCTGTCTTCTTATTTGATGGTGGTGGTTGTGGGGAACCCTATTCCTAGCTACTCTCTCCTTCACATCACCAATTCTAAAAAAAAAAAAGCTTTGAAACAAATATACATGATAACAAACATAGCACTGGAGCTAAGTAAATCCCCATGTTGGCCATGTCCCAAAATAAGACAATTTGCATCTTGAGTCCTTCACCTCTGGATGAGGTATACAGCAAGCTTCATCACTGGTACTCTAAAATTGTGGTGAGTCACTTCTTTTAAAACATGTCTATTTGTTAAAATTAATAAGATTTTGTTTTCTTTCTTATTCCTCACCCATTAAGGAAAAAAGAAAGGAAAACAAAACCCTTGTAAGAAATAAGCATGATCCAATGAAACAAATTCTTATACCAGATGTGTAAAAATGTATATCTCATCTTGCGTCTTAAGTTCCTCTTCTCTCTGTCATGAAGTGGACAGAATTCTTCATCATGAGTCCTCTGGAACTGTGTGGTTAGTCATTACATTGATCCTCTGAGTCCTTAATCTTTCAAAACGGTTTATTTTATAACATTGTTGTTATTGTATAAATTGTTCCCTTGGTTGAGTGGTCATGTTACACTAGTTCATATAAAGTTTTCTAGGCTTCTCCAAAATATTCCCCTTCACTGTTTATTATGACACAGTACTGTGCCATAATAAATTGTATTATAGAATATATAAATATATATACATATAAGTATAAATTGTATTTATAATTGTATTATAGAAAAGATGCATTGATATAACATAATTTTTTCAACTCTTCCCCATTTGATGGAACCCTCCTAAGTCTAGTTCTTTGCCGCTGTGAAAAGAGTTACTTATTATAATTAATTTTGTAGGTATGGGTTCTTTTCCTCATTTTATCCCTTTGGTCTAGTAATGCTATTGCTATGTCAAAAGGGTACATAGTTTAGAACTTTTGGGGCATAGTTCAAATTGCTTTCCAGAACAGCAGCACCAATTCCCAATTCCATCAAAGTGACTAGTCAGCCTGTTTTTGTGAAGCCCTTCCAATACTCGCAATTTTCCTTTTTGATCATTGTGGCCAATCTGAGAGGTAAATAAGGTATCAACTATCTCAGAGTTGTTTTATTTGTTTCTCTAGTTGCTAGTGATCTGAAGCAGCTTTTCATAGAGTTGTTGATAGATTACATTTCTTCCTTTGGAAAATGCCTGTTCATATCCTTTGACCATTTATCTGCGGGGGAAGTAACAGTTACTATTTTCAGTGACTTTTTTTTCTTTTTCATAAGTCAAGAGTTTCAGTTGGTGAGAGGGCAGGATGTTCTTAGTTTAAACTGACAATGAAATGATTCATTGTTGTTCATATTGATAAATGAGTGATTTTCATATAGGTTGCTTAAAAGGCCATGTAACATTGTTAGTCACACAGTTTTGGTTGGTTTTAGATTTATTAAATTGATTTGATTCAGACATGAAAGGTCCTTATTGATGTTTTGAGCCATATTTAGGAGATGGTCCATAACAAATGTTTTAGAATAATGAATTACTTCATAGAAATGATGTTCCATCTATAACTCAGTCAAGTTGGAATATGTTTCAGGTAAACATGATAAGTGCAAAAGACTTCAACCGGATCCCTCCATACTGCTCTCTTACTGCACAGTATAATGCCAAGGTGAGCCAAGGATGAGGATGAGGGGGAGTCCCAGTGACTTCCTACTCATTCTTCACCTTCTATGTCTCTCATGTGCCAGGGTAGAAGAGACACAGAGGTATGGAATACTAGAACATATGCTCTCATTCCTTATTTAACTATTCATAAAGGACCTCAGGGCCTGGCACAGTGCTATAGATACATTAGGTGCTTAATAAATGTTTGTTGAATTGATTCCTCTTTGATATATTGGGTCTTGCCAGTACCACTTAAACAAAAACGGCTGTGTAAGTAAGGGCCCAATTTGGTGTAGATACTACTTAAAAACTGAACTTGAATGTATTTGATTACAGTTCAAGAGTATTCAGCAAAAAGATACTAGAAATCACAATAGGTATTTATGAAGGAGAACTAGTAGTCTACAGTGAGAATCTTAGAAGTGGTATTTTTGTTTATTTTATAGGGAAGGGGTTAGAATATTTTTGGAAAAAGACTTTAAGGCAAAGCCATAACCAGTAATTTTTGCATCTGGAACAAACAGAACAAAATATGCCTTCAAATTAAATTTGTGATATAATTTATTACGAATGTGAAATAATTCATTTTGAATGTAAATACGAAAATGAAGCAATTAAAACAAATTCAGTTAAGTAGGAGGGGAAATTTCTTATTGAAAGTAAGCATTTATAATAGAGCCTGCTATGAGCCAGGCATGGTGTGAAGTGCTTTACAACTTCTCATCCCATTTGATACTCACAATAACCCAGGGAGGTAGAAGCTATTAGGATTATTCCCATTTTTACAGTTGAGTAAATAGAGGCAGACAGAAGCTGAGTGACTTGCCGAGTGTGACATGGCTAGTAAGTGTCTGAGGTTGGATTTGAACTCTTGGTTCTTGACTCTAGGTCTAGCACTCCCTTTGCCACCTCTATGTCTCATTATAGTGGCATCTATGTTGCTAGAGAGCATTTGTTAAGTTCTTATGTTCTCTAAATTTCAGTTTCCTGGATCAAAATCTTCATCAACTCACCTTGGTTATGGCTTTGCTTTAAGCTTTCTTTTCCATTTGGGGCCATATTTTGATTAGGAACAAATACTCTCTTTGATCAGAGTAGAAAATATACCCTGACACATTATTTGATGAATTGTGGCCAAATTCTGAAGACGCTAAAAAGATATGGAGATAAAGCAACTTTTATATTGCTAGCAAAGACAAGAGAAAAAAATTCACTAATGATAGAGAATCTATATGAAAAAATATGTTTCCTTTGACTGGATCTTTTACATGACAGATGTGTTTTCCTTTAAAATTACCAGCTAAAATTAGACAACTAAATAATTATCTTTAATGCTTGTAATAGTAAAATATTTTTTAACCTAATATTTTTCAATAGGGAACTACATAGTATTTAATATATAGTATTAGTCTTATAATTATTTTAAATCAGTTCAGTTATATATTTCTTTCAGTCACATGCCAGTTACTGATTTTGAGCTAACAGCCAAACTCAACAGTATTGGAACTTAAGCCACAGTGTCTGAAGGACTACAGACCACAGCCCTGAAATTTACATAGCTTACTACTACCACTGCCTTCTACTTGGGTTAGGCCACAAATACCAAGGAACAAGCTTTTTTTCTCAAATATTCATCTCTGGCTGCCAGCAAAGTCCACAAAGTGTAGGGATGCATGAAGACAGAAAGTGATGTTTGACGGTGAGCTGAGGAGGGTGGGTGGCTTAAGTTCTGCAGACCTTAAAAAATGTTGTCAGTTCTCATTTCATCTGAACAGTTTCTCCCACACCTTTCTAGGGAAGACTTTGAATGCTGATGAACTAAATTATAAATTCATTTCCAGACTGAGGCTTTTGAATGATTCCTGTCCCGATTTTGTTACTTGGCACTTAATGTGTGGAGAAAACTCTTATATTGGCCTCCTTTCGAGCCCTACTTTAGAGGCATTCAAACAAAATCACTTTGGTCATTCCATTTATCTAACCTAATTTCCCCATGTGTTTTTGTGTAACTCTTTAACTAAGTGCTTCTTGTCCCTTTAAATGTTCATTCATATCTTTAATTTCTTTGTAGGCATGAGTCATTTTGTTTTCTATTAGATTAAAAGCCGCTAGACAGCATGAGAAAGAACAGAAGACACCGCTCACTTTGGACATTTGTACCTACTATTTTTCCAGCTGTCCTTCTTAAAACTTTTTGCATGCTGCTTAGAACATTTTCCTCTCAGGCTATTAAGATTCCCAAGTCCTGGGCTTTCTGAAAACATAAAGATGATATTAAAGAGACATTTGGGGAAGTGTTTTGTATCTTTTGCTGCAGTTTTCTGACTGCCTCTATAAGGGGCTTTTCTTCTAAAGTGAAGATGCAGTCGCATTATTTCTGAGATGGTAGGCCAAGTTTTGAATGAGAACCTGGCAAGCCGTTACCACCCAAATCGTTACAGAATCAACAGTGGTGGTATAGAAATTAAAGCCAATGAAAGAGGAAAGAAAAGTGAGAACAGGGAATGTTGTTTATAATTACGGCTAAAGATTAAACTTGGACTCATATCTCAAAATATATAACATGAATTAGCCAATTAACCAAGTCCTACATGTATTTTGACCCTTTCTGGAAGATAGAGAAGATCTAGGGAAGTCCAGAAAGGAAATATGAATACTCATGCATTGGAATGGAAAGCCATAAAATATTTTTATTGTGCAATGATAAATGAAAAATGCAAATGTGCCAAGAGCAACACTAGAACTTAAGTCCTGAAATCCCATGTGAACATTTCATTTTTTGGCTCAGTTCTTGTTTTAAGACTACTTGGGTTCCCCTGATTCAACCTCCTTATTCCCACTGCAATTGCTTTCTCTATGTATGTATTTACTTGGTACTAATCCATAGCTCATGCTTTTTGGAAATCTCTTGTTGAATTTGGATCTGGCTCCCCACTTCTACCCTGAAGCAAAACATACAATCATTTAAGGACACAATTTCCAGTTGACTTGTCGCTAGGGAGTGTAGCAGATAGAGTGGTGGTTCTGGAATCGTGAAGACCTGAGTTCAAATACAGCCTCAGACACTTTACTAGCTATGTGACCCAAGGCAAGTCATTTAAACTCTATCTGCCTTCATTTCCTCATCTGCAAAATGGGAACAATAATAGCACTTACCACCCAGGTCTGTTGTGAGAATTAAATGAGATATTTATAAAGTCCTTAGCACAATGCTTGGCATATAATAGGCTTTTAATAAATGCTTATTTCCTTCTTTGCTTTCCTTTATAGGGTAACTAAAAAGAAGTTGGCTTAAACTGAAGCTCCCTTACTTAAATTCAATCTTAACTGCCTGTGACTGGGAGCCATTTCTTCTGACTCCAAGTCCAGCGCTCTTTCCTTCATAATATGCTATTTTTTCATTAATGTACAAATACATTAATATAGAGAGATGCAAGTCCTGACTTACTCCCAAATAGTAACTAAGCTGTTGTAGCTAATAATGCAGCTGTGCATAGGTAATTATCTTTTCCAATCTCTTTTTTTAATTTTCAAATTATATTTTTACTTCCAGTTCCAAATTCTCTCCTCCCACTACCTCATCCTCCACTCATTGAGAAGGTAAAACGCAGGATATTGCATTGTACAAATGAAGTAATGCAAAACATATTTTGGCATTAGCCATGTTCCAAAAAAAGCAAGAAAAATAAAGAAGAAAGATATGGTTCATTATGCACTCTGAGTCTGTCAATTGTCTCTCTGGAGGTGGAAACCATTCTTCATCATAAGTTTTTTAGCATTGTGGTAGATCATTGGACTAGTCAGAGTTACTAAATCTTTCCCAGTTCATTATATTTATGATATTGTTACTGGGGACATTGTTCTCCTGGTTTTGCTCATTTGACTTTGCCTCAGTTCACGTAAGTCTTCCCAAAGTTTTTCTAAAACCATCCCTTTCATTATTTCTTACAACACAATAGTATTCCATCATATTCACATACCCTAACTTCTTCAGCCATTCCCCAATTGATGGACATCTCCTCAGTTTGCCACCACAAAAAGAGCTGCCATAAATATTTTTTGGACATATGTATCCTTCTGCTTTTCCTTTGATGTCCTTGGGTTGTGGTAGTACTGTTGGATCGAAGGACATGTCAGTTTTGAGGCTCTTTGGTTATGATTTCAAATTATTTTCTAGAATAGCTGTGCCAATTTTTCTTCACCACTCTATTCCCTGGAAGAGGAACTGTATATGTTGAACAACAAATGGTAAAGATATTTCTCCATGCCTTTGCCCGTCAGAATCTAGCATATTAACTTGAAACACTATGTCGTTTGTATGTAAACATCACAGCAGTGTAGATAGAGGTTCATTGGAGCCAGAGATGTTCAGAACGAAATTGTCTGATACCTTGATGATTCATCAAGAGATAGTGGAATACTATTTATTATATTGGATGGCTCTATGGGAGGGAAATGGAGGAAACTTGGGATAATTATGATCATGTAAGAAATTATATCAATAAAACTTATTTTAAAATTAAAAATATTTTTAAAATTTATATTAAGTTACATATATAAATTTATATCAAATTATTTTTTAAAAAATGATAATGGGACAGGAAGTCAGCTTATGAACCTTCTCTGGAAAAAATGAGCATGTTTGACTTAGTTTGATGCAGGGCACAAATCCGACCTAGTTAAAGTATTTCTTTACTATTTTGAACCTATATACTTTTCTTCAATATTCTTAATCCCATTTGCTTAGCTTTCTCCTAAAAAAAATCTAATCACCGAATATAACTCTGACTTTGCATCTTCCCTCTTTGGTTAAAATGAATTTTCTGTATACAACCTTGATTTGAGTCTGTGGTTGATCTATAAGTTGTACTCATCTTGTGGGGCATAGGGTTATTTATGATGGTGGTTATGTTGGGCTCACCTTTTCCCCTTTCCCCCATACACAGCTAGTTAATTCACTGCCTCTTCTCTTTCCACTTACAAACATGCTCAGGTTTTTAAATTTTTTAAAAAAATTTCCCAGTACTTAAAAAAACCCTCACTTTCAACAGCAACCATAAAATAATTGAAAATGAATTGCAGTTATGCAGAATAAGCTTGTCCCAAAGAAAAGATATTAAGAAGATAATTCCCCCAACTCTTTTGCAGAGGTGGAAGATCCATGGATATGATATGTTGCATATATTTTCAGACTTTTCCAGTGTATTGATTGATTTTACTGATTTTTTCTCATCCTCTTTTTCTTTTATTATCCTTGACTACCAGATTCAATCCACTGCTGCAAGGGATACTAAAGGTTGTTCTTCACTGAACCCAGCTGCTAGCAAATGCTGGTATGGACCAGAGTTCCTGGAAATCTTAAGATCTCACATGCTCACATGCTCCATTTTGTCTTCAACACTCATTCACCTAAGATCAGGAAAGAACAAATGCTAAGAAATAAAGAAACTCCTTGTCTGTCTCTTCCTATTTCTATCTGCTTGTCTCTCTCCTTTTGATCTTTATGTTGACCACTGTTACAGGCACTGTGTATATCATTTTCTTGGTTATGCCTTCTTTACTGTGCATTAGACTTTTAGACTTTAAAAACAGCAGATATTCCTTCTAATCAAAACCAGGTCTAAATCTGAACCATTTTCAGTTTGATTCTACCAAGGCTTGAATTCTTCTGGCAAAATCTTCAAGAGTCTCATATTACCCTCACACTCAAAGAAGCATCAGAGGGAGACTTCTTTAGCAGCACAGTGATACACTGGATGTCTGCTGTCCAAAGACCATTCCAATTGAACTTGGAGAGACCTGAGATCAACGTGGTCACAGGTTATCAATCACAGGGTGATTGATAACTCTCAAAGACTCTCCTAGGAGAGAGCTTGGGAACAGAACCATTAGAGGCAATACAACTACGTCACAATTAATGCAAATTTCCATAATGTTGTCACTTCATGGGATTCATTATTTAAACTAATCAGGACCTAGCTAAACTCTCATTGATGAAATTTTAGATCCTTGAGGATAGATAAATAAATATTGAGGATAAATAAATATTCATCCTAATAAATGAATGTATAAATGTGTAAATGAAATAATGAAAAACATGGGAAAACAGTTAGATTAAAGGACACCATGATCAACTCCAAACTTGAAACACTCCACCACTTAATGAGTGTTTTTTGATAACATACAGTAAAAAGTCACCAGTTCTATTCTATATTCTCAAACAATATACTGTTAGGATTTAGTAATGTCAATTTCTCTCCTGGTAATAGAGGAATGATATTCTTTATTTTCAGATTTTTTGCACTTGTTGTTAGAAATAAGAGTTGTCCACACAATACTTTTTTATTTTCATAGCAAAGCATCATCTTTGGATCTAAAGGTTTCAACAAGAGGGAAATTAAGACAAAGCAGGATCAGTGGCTGAGATAGATGTCCAGAGGAAAAAAATAAAGGGACAGCAACAGATTTTGTTTCTAAGGAAGGAGAGGGGGCAAACCAAGATCTGGGGGCATTGGGTCTGTAGGAAAATGGGGCCAAAAGATGAAAAAAAAGGGAAGTTTTGTTCCCTGCGTGGTGCTCCAGTATTGCTAGGTAGGAAGGAAGGTGGAGGGGGCATCTCACTCACCCTTGGCCATGCAGAACAGAGGGTCACACTCTGCTCCATAGCCCCCACCCCATGACAAAGAAAGTTTGTGTAAGTCCCCTCTTCCTGCTGAGGACCATAGCTGGTGTCCTCAGAAGACTTTGAAATGGTATCTCCCATCTCTCCCGTTCTTTGCTCAGGGTCCCTGAGGGCATTTTTCCAGGTTCAATCTCTGGAAAATTTTTTTGCTAAATTTGTAGGTGATGATCACGATGGCACAGGAGGGGGCTCCTTTGATGATCCATCGGAGGAAGCCTGCAAAGAGTCCTCTGGCCTCAGACTCAATTTGAATTAGCTGGAGCAGCAGCCAGGTGGAAGGGGGGAGGGTGGGGATGCTCCATCTGATGCAGTTTTCACCACATTAAAAGGCAGTGTGAGCAAAGCAGCCATTATTCCTGAAAAAGCTCCAGCCACAAAGCTGATACTGACTGAAGCCCTGTCCTTGGCTACCATTTTACATAGCCACATCTTTGCTAACTCATAGCTAAACCAGTACAAGGCTGAAAGAGTCACATCCCTCAATGCTGTGGCGCCCCCGCCAAGCCACAGAGAGCACCAGTCACCCTGGGAAATGACTGCCTTGATGCTGGACCTGAAGCTTTGTTGTCACCAGCCCCAGGGGTCTGATCACAGTCATGGTGCCCCGTTGGACCATAACTTCTGCCACCATGGGTGCATAAACGTCAGAAGTCATGGAAACCCTTGAGCTGGGATAGGTGGTAAAGTAAATTGTGGAGGTGGTCACTGTCATCACTAGATCCACAGGGTCCTGGCACCCTTGTGTTGAGTGATTTTCGCAAAGGCATCCATTGTGCCTGTGAAATAGGCGAGATGTTGGTACCAGACAACATAGTGAGAACCATTATGACACAGTGGGTCTCTAGACTGCCATTGCAGTAAAGCATATAAGGGATGCTCCAGGATCCCTGGGACTGTGCCAGCCCACTGGTGGGAGAAGGGTGCTGGGACTGTAGCTGGACCTTTACCACATCCAGTGGGGTCATGAAAATGGAGGTTTCAAGGGTTCTTGTGCCTGATACCATCATCTGCTACTTCACTGAACAGCTGGTGCTACAAATCTGCATTAATAGCTCTTTCGTGAATCATACCCATAGCTATAGAACATCAAAGAGCCTCTCAAATCTAGTCTCATTCTCTGTCTCTCTGTCTCTTTGCACAAGTAACCTAAGGTTTGCTTGATATTTGGGTTGTGGTAAGTTAATTATTTTCAGCTTCCACAGTAACACTTGTGCTGGAACCATGCAAATTAGCCTGGAGCTTCACTTTGCAGTATTGGAAGGGTAGGGTGAATCTAGACACATTTATCCTGCATTCCTGCAGCTGTACCCAGAGTGTTGCTCTCTTTGCATAACTACAACTCTTCAATCTTGGAATCTGATTTTGATAAATGACCTAAACACAAATCTTCCTAATTACTAAATCCAGGTCTGGTTAATTCAATCCTTAGTCTTTGTCCTCGCTATTTCTGCAACATCAGAAGTTGTTTACAACCCACTTCTCCTTGGTACCCTCATATTCCTTTGTTTCTTTACACTTGTGATTCTCTTCCTATTTCCTGCTCCTCCTCTGCCTTGTTTTTATGGTTTGTCTTCTACCTCTTACCCACTAAATATAGATCTTCCCCAGAGCCGCATCTCTCTTCTCTATAATTTCTTTCTTGAATATTTGTTCTATTCTCATGCTTTCAACTTTATGCAGATGAGTTCCCAATTTTTATCACTAATTCATAGCTTCCCTTTGCTTCTACCTATTACCATCTTCTTACATAATATTTTTATTTTGATGTTCTACCAGAGAGACAATATGGCATAGTGGAGTCAATGTTGGACTTGGAATCAGGAAGACACAGGTTAAAACACTGACTCTTGATGCTTTTTGGCTGTGTGATCAAAGGCAAGTCATCTCAGCTCTCTGAGCTTCAGGCGCTTCTCTAAGTCACTGATAGTGTGACAGTTCAAAGAGCAAAATATTACAGGTTCCCCAAACTAGGAAGAAGGGGACGATGTTCTTACTTTGAGGGGCTAATGACATTGGGAAAAAGCTCCTTTCTTGATTTCTCAGCACTTTGGGAGAAGAAGATGGTGAAGGAATAAACATTTATATAGCGCTGTATTAAGTGCTTTTATGCGTGTCATCCCATTGATCCTCACAATAATGCTTGGAGGCAGGTGTTATTATCATCTCCATTTTGGAGTTGAGGAGACTAGGGCAAACAGAGGATGAATGACCTGCCCAGGATTACACAGCTATTAAGTGTCTGAGGCCACACTTGAGCTTGGGTCTCCTTGCCTCCAAGCTCCGTGCCCCATCTGCTGTATCGCCAGCTGCCTCTTTGGCTATAAGACACGTTAGGGAACTTGTTCCCATACTCTTTCAGTATTAAGTGTTCTTTCTTCTCCGTGGAATCCTTCTCCTCTGCTAACAAAAATGCACAGTCCTCCTTGATCTTGAAAAAAACCTTTTTCTTATCTCTACTGTCTTCCTCTCTCCCTTTAATTCTGTTCTTCTTTCCTTCTTTTCATTATCTATCTCCTTGCTTAACAGGCAGTCTATAAGCCCTGGCTCCTTCCCTCTCTACCTACATCCTCCTTAACTCCTTACCATCTGTCTATTATCCCAGTATAGTAATGAAATGCTATCTCCAAGGTCAGTGTTGAACTCTTTACAAATCAAATTTGAAAGCCTTTTCTAAGCTGTTGTTTTTTAACCTTACCAGACGGTTTCTCTTAGTATCAATACATTTTCAGCGACTCTATAGCAACGGTATCAGACTCAAATAGAAATGAGAGCCACTAACAAACACATAAGGATCCCCATGAGCCACATACTGCCTTAGTTTTAAAATGTAATGTTATTTATGTTTTATTCTATTTTTACTTTTGTTAAATATTTCCCAATTATATTTTAATTTGGTTGGAAACATTTGGTAGTGTACAGGTCACAACTGCAGTCATCAGATTTTTGACACTTATGTTCTAGCATACCTTGGCTAAAAGGGACAATGCATCTTTAAAAATGCTATATTGATGGTCTTTCTTCTTTTTTTCTGTGTGGCTATAGGGTTAAATTTACCCATGATCACACAGCTAGTAAGTATGAAGCGTCCAAAGCTAGATTTGAACTCAGGTCCTCCTCACTCAACAGGTGGTACTCTATCCACTGAGCCACCTAGCCACTCCTTTTTCTTTCTTTCTTTCTTTTTTAAAGACCACTCATTTTTCAACGATATCCCTCTCCAACATAATCCTCCCTTGTAACAAATAATTGCAATTAAGGAAAAATAATTTAATCCTTGTTCTTTCTGATACCTTTTCTGCATTTAATCATTGACCACACATTCTTTTTTCTTCAGTATGTATTTATTGAGCCTCTCTTGTTTGGGTTAGAATATGATGGTGACACCAATTATTATTGGTGACCATAACGGTAATAATAATAGTTTCCATTTATATGGCAATTTATCCTGGGTGTCCCAACAGTCTTAGTACAGTTTTAAGCTTTAGTAGCTTAAAATAACACTTTTGGGACATCCTGTATTTTAGAAGGTGATTCTTTACAACATGCCTATGAAGGAAACTGTACACTCACTCAGTGGGGGAGGGAGACATACAGTAGTAAAGATCTCAGTGATAGTTTGTGTTCAAAGCGAGTGGAAGCCAGGACTGAGCCAAGGAGTTTCTATACCTTAGAAATGGACTTGGTTGAGAATAGGTAATTGATGTTTCACATGGAAGGGGGCATTTCTAATCAGACCCAGATGCAGTAGGAAAATCCCTAGGTTACTTATTGATATTTGACTTGGGAGGAGAAAGTTTCCTTATCAGGACCAGAAATTGGGTGACAGTTTGAGTGGTAATCAGAGACTCCAGGAATAGGTGCTGGCTTATAGCAGGTGAAATCCAGTCAGGAGTGATGATGCTTCACAGGCTGGATATAGGGTTAGGATTCAGGACAGTGGAAAAGTACGGGTTGTCTAAATCACTTAACCTTAGTGACTCCATAATAGAATCATATCATTTAATAATATGACATCAAATAATATAATTCAAAAATCACAGTTCTCACAGTGTCAGAATCGAGAATTCGACCTCCTGCTCCAGGCATTTTCAATGGATTTCCATTGGCTTAAAATGTTTTACCTCCTCATCTTCACCTCAATTTAGTTATATCTTATTCTTTGTGATCCCATTTGGGATTTTCTTAGCAAGGATACTGGAGTGGTTTGCCATTTCCTTCTCCAGCTTATTTTATAGATGAGGAAACTGAGGCCAACAGGGTCCTGTGTGCCCAGGATCACATAGCTAATAAGTGTCTGAGGTCACTTTTGAACTCAGGTCTTCCTGACTTCAGGCTCAGCACTCTATCCACCTAACTGCCTTATTATAAATATTATAACATAATGTTTAATATGAATTTAATATTGAATGATATGATAATAATTATAAAAAAACTACACATGGTCTAATGTGAGGCAGATGGTCAGAGCCTATCAATGACACTTCAAGTATCAGAGATAACCAAAAAAAGTGTATAAGAGAATTATCTTTTTGGAGTACCCTCAAATGTTTTTTCATTTACATTTGTACCTTTTTATACCTTCCAGAAGAGAATTGGGTATAGTCATTACTCAGTATTTGGTTTATTTTTAGTGTGGTCAGGTTAAATCCATAAAGAGGACCCTGACAACCATTTCTTACAAATCCCACCTGTTTTTCTTCTTTCAAAGAAGTTGACTGGTCTGTCGTCACAAGAACACAGCCATTTCCTGTTGGTAAACAGTAGCACTGCCAGGGAGCTGTCTGTAGCTAAAGACCATTCAGAAGATGGGGACTGGGGACAAGGTGGGGCCCAGATGTTAATATCCAAAAGGACACCAAGGCAGTCACTGTTGGGAGAATCAGATTGAAAACATAACACTGGCTCTTAGGAGCTATATACTGTGTGGACATGCAGCTTATTGGATTCTTATTAGTCTTGGAATGTCTTTGCCTGATTTGCTCTTTAAGTCAAGTCAACAAGCATTTATTAAGCACCTGTTATGTACCTTTGCTAATTGCTATGCTGCTGAGTTATACTTCTGCATCTCCTAACCATGTTGCCTCCTATTCAATAAACACCAGTGGCTCCCTACTGCCTTCGGATCATCTATAAAATATTCTGTTTAACATTTAAAGCCCTTTACAGCCTCCCTTTTCAGTCTTCTTGTATTTCACTTCTTTCAGTTCCTTCATAAAAACTGGCCTTTCACATAATACTTCGTCTCCTTATACCTGAAATTCTCTCATTCCTCACCTTAACTTATTGGCTTCCTAGGCTTCCCACAAGACTCAGTTCAAATCCTACCTTCTACAGGAGGCCTTTCCAGCTCTCTTGCCCCATACTTTTAGTGTCTTCCTCCTGAGATCACCTTCTATTTATTCTGCATGTATCACACATAGACATACATATATACATATAAACTTCTATATGCCCATCGAAGTTTGCATAGTATATCCCTACATTATTATGTGAGCTCCCATGGGGGTAAAATGGGTAAAGACTGTGTTATGTCTTTTTTTGTTTTTCTAGCCATTACTACAGCACCAAGTATATATTAAGCACTCAATAAATGTTTGTTGATTGACACTGACTGACAACATGGCATAATGGGTACTGGAGCTTGCTCAAAGCCTGTGTTCAATTCTTGTTTCTGACACTGACTGTATGACCATGGGAAAGTTACTCATTACCACTTTGAGTGTCAGCTTCCCTATCTGTAAAAGAGAGATGATAATATTTGTAGAACCTACCTCATTGGGATGTTGTAAGCCTTAAATGAGTTACTGTATATAAAAGCATTCAACAACTTTTAAGTTATATATATATACACACACATACATATATGTACACATATATGTATATATGTGTACACATACATATATGTGTATGTGTGTATATATATGTATGCATACATACACTGGTTATTGTCATAGGATTCAGACCTAGAAGGGATATGACAGATCTGTTCAAATTCTTTATTCTTTCCGTATCAAGCTACTTAATCCCCTAATGGGTTAAATAATTTAAAATGTATTAGTGGCCCTTTGTGTCAGAACAATATAATCTGGCAGTACCAAAAGGTCTGTGTCTATCATTGGGAAATGAGTAGACCATAACTAAGTTAATCCATTCATTAGCCAATTTTAAAATCAATGTTTCATTCAATTCCTGTGAGTCTTTTCCTCCTTCCAAGACCTCTTCAAATACAAAGATGTCTGATATCACTGATGATTTGGGGGACTTGCTCCGAACTTCTTCAGTTTCTTTCTTCTCCTCCTCCTCTTCTTCCTCCTCCTCCTTTTTCAAAAGAAAAGTTTTCATTTGGATTAATGGGAAGGGATATCATATATTTGACATTTAAAGTCTACAGCCAATGGAAAGTCTACTTATATAATTTTACAAATTGGTCTCTTCTATGGAAGGAAAAAAGGCTAAAAGTCACAGAATGTTTTGTCTCATAGTTCACATAAAACTCAACTGTGCTGTTTCCTTCAGTTGCTCAAATTAAGAACAAAACAACAAGAAATGATTTCAGCTGTTCCTGTGCAGCACAAGACAACGCGCGGAATCCTCTCTTCCTTAAGAATTTAACACAATCAGTTGTCATCAGTCTGTGGGTGAGCTTAATGTACTATACCAGATGCTAAAGAGGACAAAGACCATTTATTCATCTAGTAGAGGCAGAAAAGACTTTACCATTCCCTCAAGTCACAAACTCCAATCCTTAGTTTTAGTGTGTGGGTTCCAAAGAGAAAAGTCCACTTCCAAGTCCCTGCGCCTTTTCCCACATCTATCAGCTGAGTCAGAGCTCCCCTCAAAAAGAAAAGTAACAGAACAATTCCTTAGACTTGTTTTTTTCCTCATGGGACTTTGTAATAACTTACCTAGAAGGAAACTTGCATACTTCCATTTCATAATCACTATTGTCCCAAAGCAAACAGGTTATTAGAATCAGTTGAAGTGTCTCCCATGGACATGGTGGCAAGCAGAGTAGTTTCTTCAAAAGCCATGGAGAAACTTTAGGTCTTAAAGTGTCATTTTGAAAAAAAAATTGTTAAAGCTAGCTGGTGCTTTCTACCTTTGTTTGTATTGTGGTAGCTGCTGAATCATTCCAGTTGTTTTTAATTTCCATGATTGCATTTAGGGTTTTCTTGGCAAAGATACTGGAGTGGTTTGCCATTTCACTTTACAGATGAGGAAACTGAGGTCAATAGGATCAAGTGACTTGCCCAGGGTCACCCAGCTAGTAAGAGTCTGGGGTCATTTTTGAACTGATGTCTTCCTGACATAGAGCCAATGCTCTATGTATTGTGCCACCTAGCTGCCCACTTTTGCTTAGAGCTAACAATAATAATAATGAGCATGGCATGGTGGATTGAGATCTGGCATTGGATTCAGGAAAACCTGAGTTCAAATGCTGTGTGACCCTGGATAAGTGACAGCCTTTCAGTGCACCTGACCACTTTCAAATACTACAAATTAAAGAACAATTAATCTGCATTGTTATTACAATCTGATCTGTAATGATAAAAGAAGCTTACGCAGTAGGAGTTCCATATGCCCAATGGATTTATATGCCTTGATAGTCATTATAATCATCTTATTATAGAATGGTTTAAGGGAAAGGCTCTAAATCTGGAGTCTACAGATACCCAACAGACCTGTGAATAGATTTTAGGTGGGTTTGCAAACTTGGAAAGGGGAAATTATTTCAATATAGTTTATTTCTGTTGTAATTCTATGTATTTTAAGAATTTAAAAACATTCTTTAAGCAAGTATCCATATACTTCACCAGACTGCCAGAAGGATCTGTGATACAGAAGAAGTAAAGGACCTCTTTTCTAAGTGTTTCAAAGTACTTTTGAGGGGATTTATTTGAAAAAAAAAAAAAGTCCCTGTTTTACTTCTGCTTGGTTCCACTGGCTTTTATGGAATTCCCAGGGGAGTGCATAGCTGCGTGGTTGGAGACTGAGATAGATTTGAGAGGGAGGACTGTCTGGGTGTTGGTAATGGCCTGCAGGCTGCTGGCTGCCTCTTTAATAGACATGATTTGGCCAGGGATGGGTTTCCCTGAATGTTATTTTCCTAGTAAGACTTTGTGATCGATTCCACTTCAGAATTTTAGGAAAAAACCTAGGCGTTGTTGCTTAAATACTTGAGAGGGATCTCCTGTGTGTAGGGGCATGTTATAGACACCATGAGGGGATACTAAATGTTTTTACCTCAGGCATTTCTGTTTGGATTCAGCCACTCACCCACCCTAAGTTATTTCCCTGAGAAGCTTTCCGGCATGTGCTGGAAAATGGGCAATTTAGTGCCTGGCATTACTCCCTCTCCCCTCTCCCTTCCTCATGGGCGGCTTTTTCCTTTTGCCCCTGGGTTTTCAGTTTAGACTCTTTCCAGCTGCTGCCTTTGGCACCTCCCACTCTTCAGGTCCTTTCCTTTTGACCTAAGTAGACAAGAAGCTCAGTGATTTTTCCCACAGTCTCTGACAAGGCCAAGTGGAAGATGGGTTTTTGTTTTCTCACTTCACAGAGTGTAAACCTCAAGCAAGTCACTGAACCTGTCTTTCTTAGGCCAGAATGCATATCAAGGGCCATGCAGCAAATGCAGCTAAGGCTTTCTTTCCTCTTTTCGAGTCCCTCTGCTGAAATTCTATATTCTTCAGTTCAGATGAGCTCAACAAACAATTTGCTAAACGCGTACTGTGTGTCAAAGCATGGTGTGTTGGGAGAGATACAAAAGATACAAAATTCAGGCCATTTCCTCGGGGGATCTATAGTCTAATAGGAGGATATAAAATATCTAATTATTTAATTCAGTTCCGTTCTATAACATTTATTAAATGTCTGTTGCAAACATGCTAGGAATCATCCAGGCACTGAGCCTACAATGATAAAAATGAAACAGTGTTTGTCCCCAAGGTGGTTCTGTTCTACTGGGGGGATACCACATGGACCCTGGTTAATATAGCACAAGGGAAATGAGGATGGAGAGAACACTACCAACTTGGGGAATCAGGGAAGACTCAAGGAGATGGCATGAAATGAGCCTCAGAAGAAGTCAAGGATTCAGAGAAGGAGAGGAAGAAATGCATTCCAGATATGGGGCAAAGCTTTTGCAAGCAAATAAAGGTCAAAGTCAGAGGAATAGTTGGTAGTTTTGTTTGGTTGGAAAAGTTTTCAAAAGAGAGTAGTATGAAGTAAGGCAAAATCTTAAATGCTAGACTATATGGAGTTTATATTTTATAAGGATTCACTGAAGGGATCAACAGGGGATTTAAGCCATGGGTTGACATTGTCAAACTTGTTCATTAGGAAGATTATTTTGGCAGCTGGGTGTAGACTCAATGAAAGAGAACATGTTCTAGCTACAGGGAGACTTTTTAGGAAGCTGTTCCATTAGTGAGGGCCTCAAATCATGACTATGAGTAGTACGTGTAGAATCAAGGATCACTGAAGCATAGATTTAGATCTGAAAGGGATTTTAGAAGTCATCTAGTTTACCCTCAGAATCTTACAAGTGAGGAAACTGAGGTCCAAAAGGGTTAGTGAATTTTTTGAGGCAAACAGACTTAAATTATTTGCCCAGGATCACATAGCTAGTAAGCATCTGAGATCAGATTCAAACTTAGGGCTTCCTAACTCTAGGACTGATATTCAATCCACTTCACCACCTTGTTGCCCCAAGTGACTTTCTTAAAGATGCACAGGTCATGGGTTCTAGAACCTGGATTTGAACTTGGTTCAAAATGAACTCTGGAGGTGGAGAGGTATATCACAGGAGGACTTCAGTCCTAGATGCTGGATATCCACTTAATTGGATAACTGTGGAAGAGTTTCATGCTTCAGATGAGGATTGAACTAGATTAGAGGTGTCAAAGATGTGGCACCTGCATACGGCTCAAACCAGATTAAAAGGCAGTTCCTGTCTGATTTTAATGTGTTGATGTATTAATAAATAAATGTACATGCATGTAGATAGATAGAGATATATAAGCAGGTGTGGTTTTCTAAGTCAATATGTGGTCCACATGGATTGTTATATATAGTTTAGTGGCCCCTGATTCTATTTGAATTTGGCACCATTGAACTAGATGACCTTTAAAGTCCCTTCAAAATCAAATATTTCATTACTCCTGTAATGTGAAAAAAATTTAAATTAACTCTTTGTTCTCCTGGTTTGCCCTTCAGAAACTGATGCAATAAACTCAATTGGGTCTGAGGCCATAGAAAAGACTTTGCAAAATGGTGGTGCAGAGAAAACTGGAGTTGGAAGGAGAGCACCTGGAAGCTCTTCCCTCCCCCTGATCCAGCGTAGAGGCATAGACAAGTCCCTTCACCTCTCTGAAACCCCAGTTTCCTATTCTATAAAATGAGGATAAAACATAAATCTTTGTTATCAAATGGAATGAATTTTATAAAGTGCTATATAAACCTAAGCTATCATGGGGAGCCTTTAGCACTTTGGGCCAGTCCTCTAAGATTAAGAGAGGATATGGGCAAAATTTATTCAGGATTGACAGGCATGGATGGATTTTGATCTACATCGTTAGAGAGCATATCTAAATTAACGAACATGGTAGACAGAGAGTGGGCCTAGAGTTAAGACCTGATTTCTAATTTGGCCATCAGACGTTTGTTAGCTGTACAAGTCATTTAAATTCTGTTTGCCTTAGTTTCCTCATCTACCTCTCAAGGTTGTTTTGAGCACCAAACAAGATAATATTTATAAAGTGCTTAGCTAAGTGCCTGGCACATGGTAGAAGTTATATAAATGATAGCTACTGTTATTATTATTTTGATAATAATAACAGTCATTACTATATTGATCCTCTAAGTATCCTTTCACATTTTTCAGTGTTCAATCTCTTCATATTCTATGAGGAATCTGTAGATACTATTTGAAGGTACAGGCAGTGACAAGTGATTAATTACAACAGTTTGTCTGCTTCCACCCTGGGGATTTTCCATTGCTGGCTCACTGCTCAGTGGAAAGTTGTTTTTTTTTTTTTTTAATAGTAGGAGGAAGCATAAATGGTCTGATTCTATTGCTGATATATTTCTTCCTGATTTGTCTTGGCCTGGAACTTGCAAGTCAGGTTTTATTGATTATTTGATTTGCCCTAGGCATATTTTGGCTGTAGGTGGCTATTTCTTTCTAGGTCTGTGCAGGGAATCTGATTACAAAGAGATGACTTCATTTGATGATTTCTTCCAAAGGCTCTCTACCTGGCATTTCCTGTACAGTTTTCTCCCCTTCTTCAATTTTATTTTCTTCCATCTGCTTTTTAACCAGTTTAGCTAAAGGCCTACAGCTATTCGTTTTAGTTAAAAGTTCTTAGACTTTTCGTTTTCCGATTTATTTATTTCTCCTCTAATTTTCAATATTTCTTCTTTTGTGCTCACTTTGGGTTTATTTTCTAACTTCCAAATTGTATATCCAGTTCTATAATAATTTCTTTTTCTATTTTATTAGAATATATTCTCAGAGATACGTTTCCTCTGTGGTCACTTATTTTTTAAGAGCCACCTGATCACCTCCTTCTTCATAAAGTCTATTTTGATCGCTCTCCAGTACAAGTGATTTCTCCCTTCTCTGCGCCCCTACCGTGTTTCATCTGAACCTTTCTCATTCATCTTCTACCAAATTTTAAAATGAAATTTTGCGTACATCTTATCTTCCCTCTATACTATCATGATAACAAAAACTGCATCTTTATTCATTGTTTATCCCCCACAGCACTTTGCACAGCACTTGGAACTTAGTAAGTGCTACTTATTGAATGAAGGGATAAATCACTTTGAACATGATGGAAACATGTTAATTTATGATCTGTGTAAGAACACTGAGCGTAACTGTTTACAATGATGGAAACACATGCTTCATCGATGTTTATATTTTTTATTTTTCTCCTTATTCAGTAAGAGTCTACAACCAGTAAAAGGAGTATGTAGCTATATTTGGAAGCTTTACCTGATAGCTGTCCAAGTCAGTTGCTTCCAACCCACTTCTTCCTTCACAAATCCTCTCCCCCTTCCATCCTGCCGCAGGAGAAACCTGGTGAATCTTGTTGAGGGCTAGGATGGAGTGCAGTGGCAAGTTCAGGCTAGAACTTCGGGAAAATCTGTTCTCTGAGACTGTGCTCGTTATCATCCAGAATTGCTTTACAGGCCCCCCTGGATGTTGTTGTCTATGTGAGATAAACAAGAGAACTACAGAATACAAAGGATATGTAAAATAGACAGATATCCTCTATGATAACATTCTTTTAAGACAAAAAGACTGGCAAAATTGCTAGGACGGGAGAGGAGTAAATTAGACTTGCAGTTTCTGTCTTTAAAAACTCAGACCCTTGGATCAATAAATGGAGTTGCCCTATCTTCTCTCTCCTGCCCATGTCTTTCTTCTTCACTGCTTTCACTGAGCCACATGGGGATGTCAGCCATCCATCACAGAATCTTGTCTTTGGTACAAGACTCTAAGCAGTACCAAGTCCTATTGATTTCATATTCACAACATTTCTTAAATCTCTTCCTTTATCTTCTTCTCCATGGTTATCACCCAAGTACATACTTTTGGAGTTTCTGCCTGAACTAATGCAATAGTCAGCCTCCTAGTAGAAAGGTGGTACAGCATAACTAGGTCATGCTGTGGATAGAGAGCAGAGCCTGGAGCCAGAAAGTCTCATCTTCTTGAGTTCAAGTCTTATCCCAGACACTTACTAACTATGTGACCCTAAGCAAGTCACTTAACCCTGTTGGCCTTAGTTTCCTCATCTGTAAAATGAGCTGGAGAAAGAAATAGCAAATCACTCTAGTATCTTTGCCAAGAAATCCCCAAATGGGGTCACAAAGAGTCAATCACAATTGAAATGACTTAACAACAGCAACATTAGGTATTCCTGCCTCCATTCTCTTCCCTTCAGCAATATGCTTTGTCCCCACAGAAATTAAATTGTGCTTTAAATTCTGTAGAGCATTTTATGGAATAGGTCTCACTTAATCTTCACAACAACCCTATGGAGCTATTCTCACATTTAAAAAATGAGGAAGCTGGGACTTAGAGGGATTAGATGAGTGCCCAGGGTCACATAGCTAGAAAGCATCTGAGGTGGGATTTGAACTCATGTTTTCCTGATTCCAAATCCAGCAGTCTATTCACCATACCACACTGCCCTTGCTACTGCTCAGCATCTTTTTGTGATTCCCTATGTATTACTGAGTAAATCTCACTCTGCTTAGACTGGCACTGAAGGTGCCTTAAAGGGTAACCAACATGTCATTCAGTTTTATCACATTCTGTTCTCGTCCATCACTTGGCACTTTAACCAAACTGCGCAGCTCACTGACTCCTGTATGTGTTCCACATTTTCCTGTCTTCCAAGTCCTTGATGACATTTTCACCTGTCTAGAGGTCCTTTCCCAAACCCTTCACCACTCCACTCCCTGAAATCCCAGGCATGCTTTAAAGTTCAATCCATAACCCATCTCTGCTCAGCAAACTTCTCTGATCTCCTACCATTGGTAACAATCTTAAATGGCACTTTGCTGGCACCATTCTTACCTAGTTATCATGTATTTAGGATGACAGATTTAGAGCTGAGAGGGATCTTAGAGGTCACTTAATGGAACCACTCTGTTGCATAGCTGAGAGTGCTCACATCTAGAGAACATCAGTAAATTGTTAAGTCATACAATTAGCAAATGGAGGGTCCTTGATTCAAACTCAGGTCCTCTTGACTCCAATGTTCTTTTCTCTCATTTCAATATTCTCTCAAATCAGTGTTCTTGATTCTTTTCACTCTGCCATGATATATCATATCCTCCATACTAAACTGTGAGTTTCATGAGGGCAAGGACTCTGTTCATCTCAACTTTATATCTCATCCAATTCCTTGCATGGTATTTTGCTGACAACAGGCATTTAATAATGTTTGCTGAATTGAATTGTCAATTCCCTCCTTACCCTCTCCCCTCCCCCATCTGCCCTCATGTGTTTACCTTCCTCTCATCCCTGCTTTTTTTTCTTGTTTGCTGCAGTAATGAATATGAGTTTGTGTCCTATGACCAGATGCTGCAGGCATCTTCTTAGCTAGTTTTCCCAAATCACCAGACATATTTCCAAATCTTTGAATTTTTCTTTTTGCATTTATTTTTCAACAGAAAAAAAGAAGATATTGAGGTGTAGGAATTTAGTGAAATTAATTAAATTAATTAATTAAATAAAATTAAATTAGCGCTGAAAGAAACCTTAGAAATAACTGTGCTATAGAAAGAATACTGGATTTGGAGTCAGAAAACATGAGGTCAGATCGAGATTCTGCTCCTTCCTCCCTGCATCATCTCAGGCAAGTCAATCAAGAAGCATTTATTGAGCATCTACAATGTGCCAGGCTAAGTGCCTATTATTTGCCAGGCACTATGTTAAGTGTTGAGAATTCAAAGAAAGGCACAAGAGTCCCTGTCTTTAAGGAGCTCACAATCTAATGGAGGAGACAAGAACTATGTATAAACAAGATATATACAAAATAAATTGGGGATGATCACAGAAGGATGACACTAGTATTAAGGGAGGTTGGCAAAGGCTTTTTGCAGAAGGTGAAATATTTCCACTAGACACCTCAAGGTTTCTTCAATGTCTAAACCTATGAACCCCCTCATTTTATATTTCAGGACTCAATAAGGAACAGAACAGAGCATTGTATTGTCCTTTGAAAAACCAAACAAAGAGTTAATCTGAAAAAATTGGAATGTTCTAGGATAGAAAGGATCCCAATCCTGAGGTAGGAGACTGCTCCCCCCCCCCCAAATAAATCCTAATCCAGAAGCCTAATTCAAGATGACATTTCCTGGGAAAGAAGGAATTTATGAGACATAGAAACTCTCTTTATTCTGCTGTCCCAGGGAGGTTCTGTGACCTCTGAATTTGTAGATAAGCTACCTATTTAATCTCCCATCTTTTTCCAAGGAAAGCACTGATGTTTATTTCCCTGGTTGAGTCAGGAAACTATTTTATTTTACCACCCTAGAAACAGCCATCATAAGTGAAAGGAAAAAAAAAAAAAACAGGAAGTCTCAGCCCACTCTGGGCTACAATCTACTTATGCTTCTTGGCTGCATCTGTTACACACAATCTAACTCAGGATCTCTTGATCATTATCAATCAAAGAACTTTGATGAAAAAACACATAAAATGTTGGTTCGTCTGGCACGCTATCAACTAGAAATCTTTTTTTGCTAATTCTCCCACTTGTACAATAAGTACAGTAATAAATGCTGTTCATAATGATGACAGAGGTTCTGGGGGATTCTGAACTGTCTTCTAAAAACCATCAAAGAAAGATTAAATTACATTTGTTCAAGTTTCACTGTTAAGTGCATTTTATTTTACCCTATTTATAAAGTTGGTAATCTGTATATGATGCAGATGAGGTTTTGGTTGATCAGGATACTACATTTCCTGACTTAATGGATACAGTTGATTCAATCAATCCATTAATCCGAAAACATATGTAGTAATACATGAAATGCCTTAGGCTTTATTAGAAGTCAGGTTATACTTATAGATGTACAAGTTGTCTCCCTTATTAGGATGTAAGCCCCTTGAGAGCACGTATTGCTTCATTTTCAGTATTTTCATTAGTAATCTTCATTCTTAGGACCAAGTACAGTGAGTATAAGCTTAATAAATCTTGTTGGTTTATTAGAATTATTAGCTTTGTGAAAATGAACAAATAGTGAACTAGGTTGGGATCTTTCCTGATGGAAGGAGTGTCTGCAGTGATGGAACCTGATAGGAAGTGTGGTATAGTGGTTAGAGAATGGAGATCTGGAATCAGATGACTTGGGTTTAAATTTGGCTTCTGATAATAATTATATAACCCCAGTCAAGTCACTTAACTTGTCTGGGCTTCATTTTCTCATTTGTAAATTAAGGGGGTTGGATAACATTGCCTCTAAGATCCTGACATTTATGATCATAAGATCAACTGAAAGGAGTGAAAATGAATATATTTCATATTCCATGAGGATGGATTGCATTTGCTTAAAATGGAGAAAGAGATGCTTCCCTATAAATACTACTATTCAAAATATCTCTTTCTAACCTCTAGTCCTATTTCATTGACTGGCAATTATTTACCAAAAGGCTATGCAATGTTTCAGATGCTTCAAAACCACAAAAGAGCCTGGCTCAGCTTTTGATAAAGTATTCTGCCCACAGGGATACTTAGTATATGCTGTTGCCTCACTCCAATGGCTTGTATTCAGAGAAACATATCACTTCATTTGCTTTGAATCACACAGATCTTATCCAAGCAGGGAACCTTGGGGAGTAGCAGGAGAGACAAAAATCCCTTTGGAGACGGCTTTTTGAAAGTCCTCTTTGCCTTGGACCTAAGCCATGTTTTTCATGATTGAAAAGAGCACAGAGATTAGAGACCTAGTCATGTGGACACTCCCTAAAATCAAAGAGTTACATGTGATTTATCTCAGCCTTTCCTAGGTCAGTCACTTAATTTTTGCAAATAATTCCCATCAACAAGCACATAGTGTCCACAAACATAATCCCTTGCTAGCCATGCTCATGTGTCTATATTGATTCAGCTGTGACCTCTGTGAAGCAAGGCTTCCCAGGGTGAAGAGTGCCATGTATCTTTTCATCTCTTTGCTGGTTTGACCATTTCATTGTTGTATGTTTAAGAGCAGTGGTTCTCAAGGTGTATGCTGTGAAGCTTCTCTTGTTGTACTGGGGAGTTTTGGCATTTTTGTTATTGAATGTACATTAAAAATGTATAATTTTTGTCTAATATAAATTGACATGCCTAGCATATTTAGTATGACAAGTATAAGTAATGGGGGAGGAGAGGGAGGAAACCAAGCAAGGAAGGTCCAGTCCTTGGAGTAGACTTAGTTTGCTAGAATTTTCCCTTTCTGGTGGTTATATACAGAAAGCTGAGGACTAGATATGCCATTGGCTAGTCTATTCCATGACAATAATTTTTAGAAAAATAAATAAAATTCATCTATTTTGTGGACACACTAACTTAATAACATCATATCTTGAACACATGAAGAACTCAATACAAATAGTTTCCTTTACTGAAGGAAAAATGAGCATGTGAAACATCTGACTCTGCTGCAGTTTTGCCAGCTTAAATGTTTGATTGCTATGGCTCCTTGTGCAAATAATATTGTGCCACAAGGGAAAAAATGCTTGAGAACCACTGCTTTAGAGAGCAGACTCAATATAGAGGGCCACTGGATGCCCAAGGTCATTTTTGGTCCCCCAATCACAAGGTCCCTTGGGAAAACTAGGGGTGATCCATAGGCATATAGTTGCCACCACGTACAATATCTAGGGTCCAATGGTTATAATCAGGAATCTCTACAGTGGTATTATGGGAGTTGAGAGTTAGATTAAAGTTTTTGGTTCTGCTACTACTTAGTTGTGTGACTTTAGGCAATTTCCCCCAACTTCTCTGGGTTGCAGTTTCCTCATTCTTGAAATTAGGAAATTGAATTAAATGATCTTTAAAATCCCATTCAACTCTAATATTCTCTTTTATATGAAAGCCATAGTTGGAAAACAATGGGGAACAGAGTTATGACAGTGAAATTGGTGAGAAAAGGAAAGAACATTGTAGTGTGTACAGGGACATTCCAGTTTCTTTCTTGAATCTTTAAGTCTTTTCTAAATTGGTTCAGTATGAAGTTGATAGCCAGGAAAGTTTAGGAAATCATCAAGTATGATCTGATGATTTACTAAACCTTTCTGATTTTCCATTTCTACCCCAAAAGTCAAACCAGTCTCTTAGAGGGCAAAGCATTGAACTTGTAGTTAGAAAGACTTGAATTTGAATCCTACCCTTTCCACTTATTAGTTGAATGCTGCTCAGCAAAGTATTTAATTTCTGTACCTCAATTTCCTCATCTACAGACTGTAAGTGATAATGGCACCTACCTGCTTGTGCTGTTATGCTGCTACAATAAGAATTGATATTCCCATTACCCAGAATTCATTCTCTTAGGTCTTGGACCCTTTAATTTCCTTCAAACTCAGCTCAAGTGGCTACTCTTTCGCTGGCCTTTCCAATAACCTCAGTTGTTATTATCCTTTCCCCAAATCACTGTATATTTATCTTGTACAGATATTGTATTTACTTCTCTGTGAATATGTCTTATCTCCCTATTAGAATATAAACTTGTTGAGAGCAGGGACTATCTCTTTTGTATTAATATGTATTCATGTCTCTTGCCCTACTACCATAAGTACTTCCTGGTAGACCTTAATAGAAACTTATCATTTGATTTGTCCAATTGGGTTTTTAAGATTTTCTTTTTTTGGCATTATTAAAACTGAAGACTTCTCCTTACCTTCCTACTGGGACTTCAGCTAGAAAGAAAGCATGCTAATGTATTCCATTTCTTGAACAATGTAAGCTATATGGTGTGGTATGTGAAGCACTGGATTTGGATTTGGAAGATGGAAGTTTTAATCTCCATTCTGCTATTTTATGACCTGTGTGATTTTGAACAAATCCTTCTGAGTCTCAGTTTCTTTCGATAGTGAAATGAAAGGTTTTGGATGAAAAAGTTTGGCTTAAAGAATCTCTAACATGCCTTTTCCAGCTTTAGATATAATGATCTTTTGATTTAGCAACCATCAAGGAACCTCAGCATGGGTTCAGTTGGCAATAACCAACAGATAAGAAGCAATGTCAAAGCTATTCATTTATCTTTTCTTGCTGGTTACTCAGATACCTATTGAAGAAAATAATTCATTACAATGCTTAACATGTATAAAGTACTGACTTAGGAGTTGGGGGAGATAAGATTATTAAGATATAGTTCCCACTGCCACTTCCCTTCCTAGAGTCAAAAATCTAGCAAAGAATATAAAATTTATGCAAAAATATGTATTATTTTACAATATATGTGCAATAATCATAATGAAAAGAAGCCAAGACGATGGAGTACAGGTAGTAATCCAGTTGAACGATTCCCCTGCAAACAACTTTAAAATAACTCCCTAAATAAAATTTTGGAGTGGAAAAGCCAATAAAAGATCAAAGTGAGACATTTTTTCCAGTCTAAGACAGCTTATGAAGTTGGTAGGAGAGGTTTGTGACACTGGAGTGGGAGCTATCCCAGAGTACAGAGATGGCAAAATCATTGGTGTGCCTTGGAGGTAGCCAAAGCAGCAGCAGCGTGATTACAAGGACCCTTTGCTCGCACTGGGTGCAAATGGTGCTCATTGGGAACTCTATTGCCCATAAGCAGTTCTGGGTCATAGTTCCAGGATAGATAGTAGGACTTCTGTTTAGACACAAGGGATCAGAGTCCTTGGTTGCAGTTCCAAGATGGTGAGGAACACTAATGTTTGTGGCTGCAGGAGAGCAGAGGACCTAGTCACAGTTCTACAGCTACTATGGTGGCAAGGGAGACCAAGATATAAACTTAAAAAGATAACAATGTGAAAAGAGCTACAAAAAAGCCTCAAAGACAAATGTTAATTGAATCCAAGTTCAATAAGAAATTCTGGAAGACTTAAAGAAAGATATAGAGGAAAAATTGGGAAAAAAAATAAGAGGCAAGAAAATTATGAAAATAGCTTAGTAAAGAAAGGCACAAAAATATCTAAGAAAATAACACCTTCAAAAACAGAATTGGTCAAATGGAAAAGGTTGTACAAATATTTGCTGAAGAAAAGAACTTAAAAATTGCAATAGGCCAAATGGAAAAACAGATAGAAAATCTCACTGAAGAAAATAATTCCTTTAAAGTAAAATTGAGCATTTGGAAGCTAATGACTCCATGAAAAGTCTATAAATAATCAAAGTCAAAAGCATGAAAAAACAAAAGAAAATATGAAACATCTAATTGGAAAAATAATTGACCTGGAAAACAGATTGAGGAGAGACAATTTAAGAATTGTTAGACTACCTGAAACCTATGATAAAAAGGAGCCAAGAGATCATATTTCAAGAAATTATAAAGGAATATCTTAGATAAAGAGGGTAGAATAGAAATCAAAAGAATCCACCAATCACTTCCTGAAAGAGATCCCAAAATGAAAACTCCCAGGAATACTATAGCCAAATTCCAGAGCCTCCAAGTCAAGGAGAAAATACTTTAAGAAGCCAAAAAGAAACAATTCCGATACCAAGGAGTCACAGAGTCACAATCAGGATCATACAAGATTTAACACCTTCCAGGTTAAAAGATCAGAGGGCTTGGAATATGATATTCTGGAAGGCAAAGTATTTAGGATTATAACCAAGAATAAGCTACTCAGAAAAATTTAGTATAACCCTTCAGGAGAAAAATGGATATTTAATAAACAACTTTCAAGTATTTCTGATAGAAAGACAAGAGTTGAATAGAAAATTTGACATTCAAACATAAGACTCAAAAGAAGCATTAAAAAAGTAAACATGAAATAGTAACATAAGGGACTCAATAAAATTAAACTGTTTACATTCTCATATAGGAAGATAATACATGTTTTTAAGAACTTAATACAGGTTTCTAAGAACTTTAACACTAATAGGTAAGTTAGAAGGAATCTACATAGACAGAGGACACAGATGTGAATTGATTATGTTGGGATGATTGCTTTAAAAAAATGAACGAATGAGGGAGAATGAATGAGACGCTGGGGGAAGGGGGAAGGAACAGGTAGAATGGGCAAAATTTTCCCACATAAAAGGAACAAAATATACGCTCAAGGAAAAATATATATGCATATAATATGTATACATATACATATACACTTTCAACTGGGTATAGATATCTATCTTACCCAGTAGGGAAATAGGATAAGATGGGAGACAGGAGTTATGAAGGGGAGTAATGATAAAAGGGAGAGTAGATTAAGGGAGGCAGGGGTCAGAAGCAAGACAAATTTTTGAAAAGCAACAGGATAAAAAGAGAGAGAGAGACAGAGAGACAGAGAGAGACAGAGACAGAGACAGAGAGAAAGAGACAGAGAGAGATAAAGAGAAGAAAATAAGATGAAGAGAAATACAAAGTAATCATAACTATGAGTGTCAATGGAATGAGTTCACTCATAAAACAGAAATGGTTAGCATAATGGAAAAGAAATCAAAATCCAATAACATGTTGTTTACAAGAGACATACCAGCAACAGAAAGACACACAGAGTTAAAATGAAGGGCTGGATCAGAATCTGTTATGTTTCAGCTGAAATAAAAAACCAAACAAACCAGGAGTAGTAATTCAGACAAAGCAAAAGGAAAAATAGACCAAATTGAAAGATATAATTAGGGAAACTACATTTTGCTAAAAGATGCTATAAACAATAGAGGAATATCAAAATGTTTTTACAGTAAGTTTCTCTGATAAAGGTCTTATTTCTCACATATAAAAGGAATAGAATCATATTTATAAAAATAAGGGCCATTCCCCAACTGAAAAATGGTCAAAGGCAGAAATCATAGCTATCCATGGTCATATCAAAAATGCTCAAATTCACTACTGATTAAAGAAATGCAAATTCAAACAACTCTGAGGTACCAGCTCCTACATATCGGAAATGACAAATGCTAGAGGGAAAAAAAGGCACACTAATAAGTTGTTGGTGGAGTTATAAACTGATCCAGTCAATCTGGAGAAAAATTTAAAACTATGCCCAAACTGTGAATACCCTTTGACCCAGCAATACTACTACTAGTCTTGTACTCCACAGAGATCAAAGAAAAAGAAAAGAGGTCTGTATGTACCAACATATTTGTAGCAGCTCTTTTCATGGTAGTGAAGAATTGGAAATTGAGGGGATGCTCATCAACTGAAGAATGGCTGAACAAGTTGTGGCATATGATTGTGGTGAAGTACTCTTGTGCTATAAGAAGTGATGAAGGGGGTGGTTTCAGAAAAACACTCTAAGACCTATATGAACTGATGCAAAGTGAAATGAGAAGAACTAGCACAGTAATAGCAACATTGTAATGATGATCAACTGCAAAATAGTTGGCTCCTCTGTTCAATACAATAATCCAAGACAATTCCAAAGGACTTATCATAAAAAGAAAGTGGTATCCACCTTCAGAGAGAGAGAGAAGGGATGAACTCTGGCTATAAATTGGAGTATAATTTTCTTTCTTTTTTGTGATATGGAAATATGTCTTGCATGATTTCACATGTATGATTAATATAATTTTGCTTGCCTTCTCAGGTGGTGGGGGATGGATGGAGAGAATTAGGAACTCAAAATTTAAAAAGAAAAGAATGCTCAAAAATAATAAATTAACAAATAATTATAGTACAATGAGAGCATAAAGAACCTGAGTTTAAATTCTGACACTATCAATAGTGTTATCTTTGTGATTTGGGGAAGGTTTTTCTCATCTGCAGGCCTCCATTTTCTTATTCTTGAAAAGAGGGGACTAGATAATCTTTAAGGTTTTTTATTGCTACTTTTCTGTTCAATCATTTCCTATTCTTTGTGACCCCACATTGGTAAACTGGAGTGGTTTCGCATTTCTTTCTCCAGTGGAATAAGGCAAATAGAGGTTAGCTGACTTGTCCAGGGTCATATAGCTCATGAGTGTCTGAGATCATATTTGAACTCAGATCTTTCTAACTCTATACCCAGTACTCCATTCACTGAGCTGTGTAGTTGCCTTTTTTTAAAAAAATTCAAAACCAATTATCTTTTAAAATAATATAAAAAATAAAAAATGTGAAACATAACAGGTGACTGAGGTTTTAAAATTTTTTTAATGCTTATTTTGTACTTCATTTTAAGTGCATATCTGTTAAGACTGAATATCTTTTTTTGGCAAAATTAATGACTTTTATTTATAAATGCATGTATCAAGATTACAATAGAAATACTAATGAAGCTATCTGAACAAAAGCAATGATTTATTGGTAATGGCATTAAAGGAAACATTGATAGTCTCTGGGTAGGGTCAAGCAATTATCCAGGAGTTGTAGATAAAGTGAAGATCCATTTTGATTGCAATAACGTCTTTCCAGCGTCTTTCGCTTCTTAATGGCTTTCTCCTTTCTTACCAGCTACTCGTTTGAAGTCATTCATATCTGTTGGTTGAACTGGAGTACCAATAAATGTAAAATATGAAATTTTTGTTGTTTCTTCTTCGCCTTGATTGGACTGAGCAAAAAAAGTTACACCATTAACATTTTGAAATTTAACATAACAAAGTTGGACAATACCATCTTCTTTGATATCATTTTGTGTTAGTTCCAGGGCTTGAGTTGGTTAACTTCTTTCTGCCTCTTCAAAATCCATAGACCGGGTTAGATGATAAAGATTTTATATACTTAGGACCCTGATGATTATCTGGCCCTTGAAATTTCATGGACTAAAGCTTAACAGGCTGATTGAAAGTCACAGTAATAAGCAGCTGTTCATCACAGTCAGATTCCAAGAAAGAAGGGTCTTTGCGTAAAGAGTTATCAAATCCATGCTCATCACTTTCATTAAGACATTCTGAGTTCAAATATGGTCTCAGACACTCATGATGTTAATAAAAGACATCAAATCCACATAGCCTTTGGGGATATCCGTGCCTTCATTGTTTCCAGGGTCATTTTCTAAGTGTTGCTTAACTTTTTCTTCTAATCCTATAGCATCTGCTCCTTGATATTGGTTGATTCGCACTTTTTTTTGAAAAAAAAGAAATGTGGGCATTGCTGATGTATTGTTGGTGGCAGCTATTTCCTGCCACTGATGTACATCCACTTCCACAAAAACTGCTTGTGGATACTTATTGCTCAGAGCATTGAAAGCTGGTGATATGCATAAACATGGTCCACAACCTCTCATGGTGAACTTGACCATGGCGAGTCTGGAGCCTGCACAATTCAGCTCTGGCTGGAAATCTGGGTCAGTCCAGAATACTTTCACTCCCACCATGGTCACAAGAGGGGCCTGCAGAGAGTCCAACACTGAATATCTTGATACAATTATCCTCTCCATAGCTTTCCAACTATAACTCTTCACTACTATCTAGTTCTTCATGTTCCACTCTTCCAGTATAATTCCTCCAGCACAGATGTGTTTGTTTGTTTTTTGACAGTTATTGTAAGAATTTGGTTACCATTCCTTTTTATACATTTGATCCAATATGATATTGCTGGTTTCTGCTAACTCTTCTCCCATGTATACAAACAGGTCTTTCCACACTCTAATCCTAATGCAACCATATATCTTCAGGCAAAGGTAAGTCTAAGACTGACCCTGATGGCAGTGACTGCATCTCCTACATCCAGGACTGAAGAGCCAGGACCAATATCCCAGATGTGACTCTTTACTGTAAGGCTGGCAGAGACACTCTCTCCCAGACTATAACTATTTTATCCCAAGTCCTGTGGAGAAATATCTGCTCTTAGGGCTCTGATCATAAGACCGAAAGATTCTACTATGCACAGCTGTGTTTTTGTCTGTGAATGCAGAGACTAAAAGTTGGTTCTGTCTATTGGGAGTTTTCCTCCTGTCTTTTCCACAATGACTAATTTCTTTCTCTGGAAACAGCTAGTAGGAATTTATCATCTGGAGAGAA
Source organism: Notamacropus eugenii (assembly GCF_028372415.1). Classification (NCBI taxonomy): domain Eukaryota; kingdom Metazoa; phylum Chordata; class Mammalia; order Diprotodontia; family Macropodidae; genus Notamacropus; species Notamacropus eugenii. The sequence goes on along the minus strand of NC_092875.1, from coordinate 424,734,487 downwards.
GGCCATCTGGGTCATACTCAGGTTGTGTAAAAGTAAGCTCTGTGGCTGCTTCTAGGAGGCAGTACTCCAGAGAATGATAGAGACACGCTCCTTCTTGATTGCCTTACATCCTGAGACAATCACAGTATTTCAACTGCTACAAGCAACACAAAAAATGCTATAACCATGTCTAAATAGCTTTTTTAACTTCAAACACAGTGTTCTTTGCAAAAGATAGTTCTCAGAAGGAGATTCAACAGGTTTGAATGCTTGAAAGCAAATGTCCTGGTAGTGACAGCCAACACCAACAAATCTTTCTTCTTTACCAGCTTATTAAGAAGTTGTATTTTGGGGTGGAGCCAAGATGGTGGAGTAGAAGATGCACATACACTAGCTCTTACACAGCCTATAAAATACCTGTAAAGAAGAACTCTCAACAAATTCTAGAGCAGCAGAAGCTACAGAACAATGGAGTGGAGGAGATTTCTAGTCCAGAGTGACTTGAAAGACCAATTGGAAAGGTCTGTCACACAGGACACAGAGCAGAGCCCAGCCCAGCCTTGGCCATGAGGCACCAAGAGGAGCAGGACTGAACAGGCTTCAGGGACAGAATCTCCAGCCACAGGGCAGAGTCCTCAACCCACAGGCGCCAAAGGTCAGTGAGAGGGTATTTTTGGCTGGCCGAGAAGGGAGCAGGGTGTCCCCATAACTTGGACCTCCTCAGGTGGCAGCAGTAGAGGCAACAGCAGACAGGGCTCCCAAAGCAGGCAGCAGCCCGCATCCATTGTTGAAAGTCTCATCGTAAACCCCATGAGAGATCTGAGCCCTGTGTGGTGGCCTTGCCCCTACCTGAGCAACTGATCTTAATCTCACACTGAATAGCAACTCTGCCCCCGTCTAAAGCCCCAGAGGGTTTGGAGCAGCTCATCTGAATCTCAGCTCCCAGTGCTGGCTTGGGGGAACTGGAGGCCAGGTAGTTGAGGACAGGAAACTCAGAAGTCAAGAAACTGGCTGGGAAAATGCCCAAAAAAGGAAAAAAAATAAGACCAAGAAGGTTACTTTCTTGGGGAACAGATATCTCCCCCTATCCTTTCAGATGAGGAAGAACAAGGTATACTGTCAGAGGAACTCAAGGCCTCTGCCTCCAGGGCCTCCAAAGGGAACTTAAACTGGGCTCAGGCAATAGAAGAGCTTAAAAAACAAGTTAGCAGCTTACTAAAGCAGAACCAAAAAAATACTGAGGAAAATAACACCTTTAAAAAGAGGCTAACTCAATTGGAAAAAGAGGTCCAAAAAGCCAATGGGGAGAAGGAGGCTTTAAAAAGTAGAATTAGCCAAATAGAGGAGAAGGTTCAAAAGTTCACTGAACAAAATAATTAGTTGAAAGAGAGAATTGAGTTCAAGGAAATGAATGACTATGAGATAAACCAAGCAGTTAGTAAACAAAACTAAAAATTTGAAAAAAATAGAAGATAATGTGAAACATCTCATTGAAAAAAACAACTGGAAAATAGATCCAGGAGAAATAATTAAAAAATTATGGGACTACCTGAAAGCCATGATCAAAAAAAAAAAAGAGCCTAGACATTATCTTCCATGAAATTATCAAGGAGCACTGCCCTGATACTCTGGAACCAGAGGGCAAAATAAATATTGAAATAATCCACTGATTACCTCGAAGAGAGAAACTCCTAGGAATACTGTGGCCAAATTTCAGAGTCCCAAGATCAAGGAGAAAATACTGCAAGCAGCTAGAAAGAAACAATTTGAGTATTGTGGAAATACAATCAGGATAATACCGGATCTGGAAGCTTCAACATTAAGGGATTGAAGAGCTTGGAATGGGATATTCCAGAGGTCAAAGGAACTGAGATTGAAACCAAGAATCACCTACCCAGCAAATCTGAATATAATACTTCAAGGGAGGAAATAGGCATTCAATGATGTAAGGACTTTCAATCATTCATATTGAGGAAAAGATCAGATCTGATAGTAAATTTGACTTTACAATACAAGAATCAAGAGAAGCATGAAAAGGTAAACAGGAAAGAAAAATCGTAAAAGATTCTCTAAAGCTGAACTGTTTACATTACTACATGGAAAGAAAATATTTATAATTCTTGAATCTTTTCTCAGTATTTGGGTAGATGGAGAAATTGTACATACACACACACACATATAGACAGAAAGGACAGGGTGTGTTTAATCAGAAGAGATGATATCCATGCAAAATAAAAACAAAATAAAATAAAAATTAAGGGATGAGGGAGGAAAATACAAGGAAGAGAAAGAGAAATGGAACAGGGCAGGCTATAAGTTATAAAAGAGATAAGAAAAATCTTGTTCATTGGAGGAGAAAAGGGAGAAGGGGAGAGGGGAAAAATGAAGCTACTCTCTCCACATGTGGCTGAAGGAGGGAATAACATGCTCACTAAATTTGATATGAAAATTTATATCAGACCACAGGAAAGTAGGGGAGGAGGTGACAAGTGGGGTGAGGGGAATTATAGAAAGGAGGGCACTAAATTTGATATGAAAATTTATATCAGACCACAGGAAAGTAGGGGAGGAGGTGACAAGTGGGGTGAGGCAAATTATAGAAGGGAGGGAGAAGGGAGTTACTAGAAATAAACACTTTTGAGAAGGCACAAGGTCAATTGTGGGGGAAAAATAAGGGAGGATAGAGTAGGACAGAGGGCAATATAATTACTATTTCACAACATGATTATTATGGAAGTCTTTTGCAAAACAACACATTTAGTCTGTATTGAATTGCTTGCCTTCTCAGTGGGGTTGGGGAGGGAAGGAGGGAGGGAGAGAAGTTGGAATTCAAAGTATTAGAAATGAAAGTTGAGAATTTTTATTGCATCTAATCGGGAAATAAGAACTACAAGAACTACTTCTTGCCCTACAAGAAAAGAGAGAAGATGGGGATAAGGGAAGGGTGGGATGTGAAGGAGGGGAGGGTACATTGAGGGAAGGAGTAATCAGAATGCAAGGTATTAGGAAGTGGGGGGAGGAGAGTGATGGGGACAAAAACTGGACATGTTACAAAGTGAGGTAAAAGCAATTAGTATTAATACAATTGACAATTAATTACTGAAAATAAATCAATGACATCTTTAGTTTGGGGGAAAGAATTTTAGTCTATATTTCCTAGAGGAAGGTAACCTCAGGTAAAATTTGGCATTGATGGAAAAATTACGGTTTTAATGGTAAATTTGATTTTATGATTACTATTTAATCAAGAACTAGAACATATATAGAAAGGCATGTAAGCCACTTAAGACTTGCCTCGAAAGATGTTCCTTAGCCAAAGTGAAATTATAATCACATTTGAAACCTGGTTATTGGAACTTGCCATTTTTAGATGCTATGGGACTATTAAGTGACTGTTCTTCTGAGTCTAACTCCAGGTATGGATAGCAAGAAAGGCGGTCTGACTCTCCAATCCATGATGCCAGTAAGCTGGTGAGATGCTGGTATGAACTGCAAAAGGTGATCTCGTTGGAGGGGTGGGAGAGCAGCTGTTCAGCCTGGGCTGAGGTAGGATTCTCCTGATTCAGTTTCTTCACTGACACCTGGCAGACTTTAAGCCTGACTGAATGCAAGTAGACAATTTAATCCTGCCTGGAACTGGCGTGAAGTTGGAGAGATATTGTGTCCCTGCAATGTCCCTACTCTTGGTGGCAATTTCCTACAGTGAAATGGTTTGTAAGCATAATACCAGATCTATTCAATTATAGATTATTGTTAGGGGAACATCCGAGTTTAAATCTAAAATTAAGCTATTAGACACAGGACTTTAGACCAACAACAATAAGTTAGGGTCCTTTAATTCTTAGTAATACTGTGGAGACAATTAGGTCAAGAGTTTGTGAAGTTAGCAACATAAATATTACTTGTGTCTCAGTTGGTTAATGTTTAAAAAAAATTCTTTTGTGGTCCATATTGTAAATGCTTTAAAAAGAAGTATCACCTGACCAAAAGTTTCATTTGTTTTATCTATTATAAACTGTGTTAAAAATGAAAAAGTAAATTAAAAAATAAAAAAAAAATAAAAAGAACTAACCCCGACAATAATCACTGAAGCACAGCTTCTGTCCTGGCCCGACCCTTGGGTACGTTGCAATCCCTTTCACTAGTAGTTTTAATAGCCATTCTGGGGCAAATTCAGTTGTGTAACAGATGAGCCAGTCTATTCCACTCAGGTGCCTTCATGCTAGGGGAGGTCATTTCTCAGAGGGTGCAGCCAAAGCATCTATAATATAGCCAATGGCCTCTGACCCCTTCACTTCGAAGGATAGAAAAAGTTGAGGAGGAGACTTCACATAGAAGATTCCATGGTGAGGGAAGGGGGATTTCTGGGAAGGGCATGATGGTGATAGGATTTTGGTGGACAGTAGTCTAGGGCTAAGCAAATTATGCTAAAGATACAGGGCACTGTAATACAGGACCAGAAGGGGGCAAGCTACCAAAATGGTGGACCCTTGGAAAAAGCACTGTCAGTGACCCAGGAAATTCTCTTCTTCTCTTCCCTTACCTAACCAAATCTTACCCATCCTTCAAGAAGACTTCCTTCTTCTCTGCAGTGCACACTGATCTCTTTCTCCTTTGAATTACTTATTGTCTATGACATCAATTCTCAAAGTGTGGTCTATGGACCCATGGAGATCTCCAAGACCATTTCACTGGGTGTGAAGCTCAAAACTATTTTCATAACAATACTAAGACATTATTTGTTTATCAAAATAGTCCTCCCTTTTCTAATTACATATCTGTGTGGCCAGATTTTCTTCATATACTTCCACCAAAACAACATAATTGTGACAGATTAAATGCAGAAGTAGATAGCAGAATTCAGTTGTCTTCTAACAATGTCATTCTCCCTATTTTATTATTTTGTTTTGTAAAATAGTTATTTTCATAAAAATGTTATTTGTGTTATTACTTAATTGATTGATATGTCAAAATGTATAAAAATTTTTTTATCAGTTTTAATGTGTAATATGGTAAATATCAATAGGTATGTAACTCAAATAAATAAAAGCTACATGAGATCCTCAATAAAAAAAAAGAAGTATTTCCTTGAAAAAACAGTTTTGTTGGAGAGTCCCAAAGAGGGCACTTTCAGATCTTCTGGAAAGTTACTGATATTTGAAGACAGTGTCTTCACTGTGTGACCAGTAATATTTGCAGAAGTTCTCCACAAAGTATTTTGGAGTGGGGAAGTCTCAAAGCACCTTTTCATCTGCTATAGATAAAAACTGAAACTGACTGACCATCACTGGGCACTTCTTGTCAAGCCTGTGGATCTGAGCCTTTGCAATTTCGTGCCAAGTCATCTGTGAATTGTATTTTTTGCTCCATGAAGCAAAGAACTGGGTTGTTTGATCAGCACTCACAGTCATGATAAATTCCCCTTCTGGATCCTAACTTAGATCTTGTATACTATTAAAGCACCCAGAAATAATACCTTCTGAAATCTATTCTCTTGATTCAGCTGCGTGATACATCCAAAGCTGCAGTGCTCCATGGAAAGAATAGGTTATGATCATAAATCCATCTGACCATATTAGCAAGCACTCTAGCACTTCCAGGATGGCCTGCTAGCACAGGTTCTTTGATCTGCTTTATAAAGGAAAGATAGCTTTAAAGGGGTTAACGACCCTTCTTTAACGAAATATATATATGTCATCCCCTAGTTCAGGGGAAAGGTGAACACCTTGAACATGGAGAAAATGCAAATAGAGAAAATACAAGCAGAGAAATTAGCACAAAGATCAACAGACAGGGCTCCAACTGTTTGAACAAAGCAATACAACCACGAGATGGGGGAGCCCCAACAACATCTGAGTATTGGGAGTGGCGGTGGGCTCTTAACAAACAAGTACGCAATCCCATCCAGAAGAACCAAAAGGTCCTTCTCATAAGCAAAACCCCCAAAGCAAAATATCAACCTCTCAATATATATACACTTTCAAAGCCAGAAGGCATCATAACCCTCATGACTCAATGCCTAATTACTGTAGTACTAACACATGTGAAAACCATATAGCAAGCCTCCCCTAAGCAAACTTGTCCCCCAGTGGGCTCTATGCGACTCATGATGTACCACAGCTGGGCTGGAGTTTAAAGCAACAAGATATCCATGATTGAACACATGTGGTCACATAGGCCTATTAATGGATGGGGAAGATCTTCATATTCCATTAATATTACACTGAGCTAAACTGGCTTCATAAAACCCCAGAGTGTTCCCATTCATTTCAGCTTCTCATACCTCCTGTAGTCTTACTCCTGACTCTTCATCAAGAGCCCATCAAAATCATGGTTTTATCCAACGAGGCGCACTACAAGTTCATTGACTGTAGAATAACATCTTTGTAAAACGAAGGTTGCCAGTGAACAGCATTTACCCACTTTTTATGACCAGTTAATACTGTCTCAGAGGTAATGACATCTGTTGCCTCAACACTTTCATTTTTCAGAATAAAAATATTTTCCTTCAGCTCGCTCTCTCTCTCTCTCTCTCTCTCTCTCTCTCTCTCTCTCTCTCTCTCTCTCTATATATATATATATATATATATATATGTGTGTGTGTGTGTGTGTGTGTGTGTGTGTGTGTATACATATCAACATCCTTAGAAATTCAAGAAGATAAGTCTTCTTGAATTTCTAAGGATGTTGATTTTTACCTACAACTTCCATACCCTTATCAATATGAAGATATATAATGGTTTAGGGGACTCCTATGAGGAACTACTAAATAATATGTGAAGCTAGAGGAAGGAAAGAGCTCTAATTATGAGGACAAGGAATGGCTTCATGGACTGGCTGTTTTCCAGCCAAGACTGGAAGGACAGGTCATATTTAGAAAAGTAGAACTGGGGTATTTGAGATAACCCTGATCCTTAGGATTAGCATCACAGGTCTTCTCAATGCAGTTGTCTGATTTTTGCAGCCAGAGAAAATTGTCCTGGATTTAGAAGGCATCTTTTCCTTCCTGTGTGACAATAAGTCAGATGCTAGAGTCTTAGCTTGCCCCAAGAAGCACTGACTGGTGCAACATGATTTTGGTTTAACACGCTTTGACTTGGGCTTATTAACAAGGAGTTTGATGTCTCTGGTCTGTTCTCATGTGGTTGAGAAGAGCCCCCAGCCACTGTCAACAGATGAATTCCTGTGAACATTCATTGCCTGTTTGCGGAAACAACCTTTCATCATGAAACTTAATTTGTTTCTTTGTGGCTGCTCTCCTCATGATGCAATGGGATGCTTTGAGACAGAGTGCTGAATCCTTATTACTGTAAACTTGGTTGGACACGGCTAAGTAATAATATTATAGCTCTTGGCAGCTCAACACACAAAATGGTTTTGCATTGTTACTAATGTGCCTTGAAGTATTCTTTTTGCAAAACTGTTATGTCCTCTTCTTTCTAGACAGAACCAAAGCACTATGTGAGAGCTCCCTTGGGAAACTCAGATTGATACAAGATGACTTTATGTGTTCTGTATTGTTTACTTTGAAGTGGTAACTAAGGTTTTATCTTCCCTGAAACACAGAGACATTTCTAATGGGTTCTTTGAGTGTTAGCTCTTTTGGGGTTATTTAGTATTAATATAGAGGCTATGGACAGAAAGCATGGTGTAGTGGACAGAGGGCCAGCCTTGGAGTCAGGAAGACACAAGTTCAGTTCCTATCTTAGACACATACTATATGACCATGAGCTAGTTACTTAAACTCTCAGTCCCCCAATACTGGTCCAGAAAAAGGAGCATGAGTTTTGAATCAGAAGATGTGAATGCAAATCATGTCTCTGATGCTAATTTCCTGTGTGATCATAGGAAAAAAATTTCACTTCAATGGGCCTCAGTTTCCTTATCTGTAAAGTTACCTCATTGTATTAGATGACCTCTGAGGTCCCTTACAATTCAACACTTATTTTTCTATGGTACCAAGCTAGAGATGAGTTTTGGATTTTCCTCAGTGGAGGGAATTTCTGTATTAGGAATTTCTTATACCCATGAAATCACATAACCTGCCTAAAAATAAGATTATAATTAGGATAATTTATGAGGGAACTTATGGTTTAAACAAACATGCCCATAGAGAAGCAATATGGCTAGATTTGAAGTCAGGAACATTTGAGTTCAAATTCTGATTTTTATTATTGCTGCTTGTGGGCAAGTCATTTAACCTTTCAGGGCCTGTTTCTTCCTTGGATGCTTTCAGGGAGGATGAAATCAACTCCACTTCTGCCTTCCTCTCAAGGTAACCTATTCCATTTTTGGACAATTGTAAGCAATTCCCCCCCTTTCTTTCTTTCTCTTTGTGACTCCCACCCATTGGTACCAGTTTTGCTCTCTGAAGATAAGTAATATCTGATGATAAGTAATATTTTCAACGTGGTGCTTCCCTAGTATTTGAAGACAGCTGTCATGTCCCCCTTACTCTTCTCCTGTTTGGGTCAAATACCCAGCAACATATAAATACCATACATAAAAGTATGGATTTGCTTTATTCTATTGCATAGAATGCCCATGATGATAGAATAAGTTCACAAGCTTTTATTAAGTACTTAGCATGTGCCAAATATTGTGCTAAGTGTTAGGGATGCAAAGGGAAAAGGTCTCTGACCTCAAGAAGCTCACCTTCTAATGGGAGAAGAAAACATACAAAATATTATACAAATACAAGCTATATGCAGTATATTGTGTGTTTTCTTTGAACATCACAAATATTTAAAGAGTACTCTCATTTCAGGAAAGGTCTCTTGTAAGTAAGTAAAACAGTTAATTAAAATTAATAATACAGTTACTTCATTAGAAAATGCATACAACATTTGACATCCATAGCAATCCTCCCACCTCTGTTTAAAAAAAAATTAACAGAAATCCTACTTTCCACCCCATTGGAAAATAAAATTTAAAAAATTAGATTTCTTGTAACAAATATTTATAGTTAAGCAAAACAAATTCCCTCAATGGCTATATTAAAAAATATATGTACGTGTCTCATTCTGCAACTTAAATCCATCCCTTACTGAAAGAGTGGTTTGGGCAAACCATGGGAGGTTCATGCTTTTCATATGTACCACCCAATCAAAATCATGGTAACTACCACATCACATCTATCAGATTGGCTTACATGACAAAAGAAGAAAATTATAAATGCTGGAGAATATGTGGGAAAATTGAAACACTAACTCATTGTTGGTGGAGTTATGAACTAATCCAACCATTGTGGAGAGCAATTTGGAACTATGCCCAAAGGGCAACACTAATTTGACCCAGTAATACCACTTTTAGAGCTGTACCCCAAAGAGATCATAAAAATGGAAAAGGCACCCACATGTACAAAAATATTTATAGCAGCTCTTTTTGTGGTGGCCAAGAACTGGAAACTGAGGGGATGTTCATCAACTGGGGAATGACTGAACAAGTTGTGTAATGAAATACTAATGTGCTATAAAAAATGATGATCAGGTGGACCTCAGAAAAACCTGGAAAGACTTACATGAACTGATGCTGAGTGAAGCGAGCAGAACCAGTAGAATATTGTCCACAGTATCAGCCACATTGTGCATGAACCTCAAGTAGAGAAAGCTAGGAGAAGAACTGTGAAGTGGAAATGGGGAGCAAGGAGTATTCCAACTCCCCCCTGCCTCAATTAGTGAGCTGAGGAGAATGAATGAAGGTACAGCAAGTACTGGAAAGAGTGGTTAGGGAGGCTGTATCATAAATGGGGAGTTGGGTTTCAGTGATTTCTAGAAGATGGAAGGAATGGGAAAGGAAAAGGTTTAAGATGGAGGTAAATGTGTTGCCTAAGAATACGTTTTCCAGAAGGTACAGTGGAAGTACTGGGGGAAGCTTGGTTGAAACTTTGGAGTAGGAGAGTTGAGGAGGATGGGGATGAGGAATTGTGTAGTGGGGGATGGGGTTTGAGTGATGATCCAGAGGAGCTCAGAACCACTGGGGTATGAAGGGTATAATGAGGTGGGAGAAAATTCCTCAAAGAGCAGAGTACACCATTCCTCCTCCCAATGGAGAATGGAGACTGGGGCTAGAGGCAAGTACAATATGAGATGGAAGGTACATGGTCAAATGGTCAGAGGTTCAGCCTGACTACTCTTCTTCCCTCCAAAGACTGGAAATTAGGCAGCTGGAACTGAAAGTAAACTTGTACAGCAGGAAAAAGAAATTCCATTCCCCATCAATGTTTCCTTTTTCCTTCCCTCAAATGACAGGCGTAGTAAGAGATGCAAGGCCTGAGGGCAAAGGATAAGGTATTCTTTTTTGCACTATAGCTTCTACACATGCCAAGTAGGAGACTGAGCTGACAGCAGGAGGCTGAAGTTGTCTAGCATTGGCACAGATGGAGATCATATATATACATATATATATATATTCTATACATTGGTATTGATGTGTAGAGTACAAATCATTCTTCTGATTTACTCACTTCACTTTGCATCATGTCTTTTTGAAATAATTTATTTCTTCATTTCTTTTTTTAATTTTAATTTTTTAAGTTTTCAACATTCATTTCCACAAAATTTTGAGTTCCAAAATTTCTCCCCATCTCTCCCCTAGCCCACCCCAAAACTCTGAGCATTCTAATTACCCCTATCACCAATCAGCTCTCCCTTCTAACATCCCTCCCTTCCCTTATCACCATCTTCTCTTTTGTCCTGTAGGGAAAGATAAATTTCTATACCCCATTACCTGTATTTCTTATTTCCCAGTTGTATGCAACAACAATACTCAACAGTTGTTCCTAAAACTTTGAGTTCCAACTTCTTTTCCTTCCTTCCTCCCCACCCATCTCCACTGGGAAGGCAAGCAATTCAATATAGGCCATATATGTGTAGTTTTGCAAATAACTTCCATAATAGTCATGTTGTGTAAGACTAACTATATTTCCCTCCATCCTATCCTGCTCCCCATTTCTTCTGTTCTTTCTTTTGACCTTGTCCCTCCTCAAGAGTGTTGACTTCTAATTGCTCCCTCCTCTCATTGCCCTCCTTTCCATCATCCCCCCAGCTTGCTCATCCCCTTCTCTCCCACTATCCTGTATCGTAAGATAGGTTTTCATACCTGAATGAGTGTGCATTTTATTCCTTCCTTTGGTCGAATGTGATGAGAGTAAGCTTCATGTTTTCTCTCTCACCTCCCCCCTTTTTCCCTCCACTGAAAAGTCTTTTACTTGCCTCTTTTATGAGAGATAATTTGCCCTGTTCTGTTTCTCCCTTTCTCCTCCCAATATATTCTTCTCTCACCCCTTAATTTCATTTTTTTATAGATATGATCCCATCCTATTCAACTCACCCTGTGCTCTCTGTCTCTGTCTGTGTGTGTGTGCATGTGAGTGTGTGTGTGTGTGTGTGTGTGTGTGTGTGTGTGTGTATGTGTAATCCCACCAACTATCCAGATACTGAAAAAAGTTTCAAGAGTTACAAATATTGTCTTTCCATGTAGGAATGTAAACAGTTCAACTTTGGTAAGTCCCTTATGATTTCTCTTTCCTGTTTACCTTTTCATGCTTCTCTTGATTCTTGTGTTTGAAAGTCAAATTTTCTATTCAGCTCTGGTCTTTTCATCAAGAATGCTTGAAAGTCCTGTATTTCATTGAATGACCATTTTTTCCCCCTGAAGTGTTATATTAAATTTTGCTGGGTAGGTGATTCTTGGTTTTAATCCTTGTTCATTTGACTTCTGGAATATCATATTCCAAACCCTTCAGTCCCTTAATGTACAAGCTGCTAGATCTTGTGTTATCCTGATTATATTTCCACAATACTCAAATTGTTTCTTTCTAGCTGCTTGCAATATTTTCTCCTTGACCTGGGAACTCTGGAATTTGTCTACAATTTTCCTAGCAGTTTCTCTTTTTGGATCTCTTTCAGGAGGTGATCGGTGGATTCTTTCAATATTTATTTTGCCCCCTGGTTCTAGACTATCAGGGAAATTTTCCTTGATAATTTCGTGAAAGATGATGTCTAGGCTCTTTTTTTGATCATGGCTTTCAGGTAGTCCCATAATGTTTCAATTGTCTCTTCTGGATCTATTTTTCAGGTCAGTTGTTTTTCCAATGAGATATTTCACATTATCTTCCATTTTTTCATTCTTTTGGTTTTGTTTTGTGATTTCTTGGTTTCTCATAAAGACATTAGCCTCCATCTATTCCATTCTAATTTTGAAAGAACTATTTTCTTCAGTGAGCTGTTGAACCTCCTTTTTCATTTGGCTAATTCTGCTTTTTAAAACATTCTTCTTCTCATTGGCTTTCTGAACCTCTTTTGCCAATTGAGTTAGCCTATTTTTCAAGGTGTTATTTTCTTCAGCTTTTTTGTATGTGTCCTTTAGCAAGTTATTGACTCTCTTTTCATGATTTTCTTGCATCTCTCTAATTTCTCTTCCCAATTTTTCCTCCACCTCTCTTATTTGATTTTCAAAATCCTTTTTGAGCTCTTTCATGGCCTGAGACCATTGAATATTTATTTTGTATGTTTGGGATACAGAAGCCTTGACTTTTATGTCTTTCCCTGATGGTAAGCATTGTTCTTCCTCATCTGAAAGGATAGGAAAGGGTATCTGTTCACTAAGAAAGTAACCTTCTATGTCTTATTTTTTTCCCCTTTTTGGGCATTTTCCCAGCCAGTTACTTGAGTTTTGGGTCCTCTGGGGATCTGTAAGATCTCAGTTCCTCCAAGGTGGCACAATGAAGCATGTGCACTGGTCTGGGAGCAAGAAGAGATTTTTGTGCCCAGAATCTTAGTATAGTTTCCTCTTCACAATCACCTTGCCTCCAGTTCTGCCAAGCCAGCATTGGAGGGCTGAGATTCAGATAAGCTGTGGGGGCAGGGCCACCATTCAGTGTGAGATAAAGATCAGCTGCTGCAGGGCCTCTACACAGGACTGAGGTAAGAATCAGCTGCTCAGTGCCCCCAGGTGTTTTACGATCCAACTGTAGGGCCTGCTGTGGGAACTACTGCCACCTGTGCAATGTGGCCTCTTTGGGGCCGCTGCCTGAGACCAGAGCTATGGGAAGGACCTTCTCCCTTCTTAAAAAACTGAAGGAACCCTGTCACTGACCTTTGGTGCCTGTGGGTTGAGGGATCTGTGAACTACTGTCACTGGGACTCAGGATTCTGCCCCCGAGGCCTGCTGTCATCCTTCTCCCAGAGCTGCAGGGCAGCCAAGGCTGGGCTGGGTTCTGCTCCACATCCTGTGTGACAGAGGTTTCCTGTTGCCCTTTCAGGTCACTCTGGGTTGGAAATCTCCTCCACTCTATTGTTCTCCACTTCTGCTGCTCTAGAATTTGTTGAGAGTCTTTCTTCACAGGTATTTTATGGGCTGTGTGGGAAAAGCTAGTTATATGTATGTCTTTCTACTCTACCATCTTGGTTCCACCCCCATTATTTCTTCATTTCTTACAGAACAATAATACTCTATCACATCTACATAACATAGTTTATTCAGCCATTCCCCAAATGATGGGCATCTCCTTAGTTTCCAATTCTTTGTCACCCCAAAAAGAGCTGCCATAAATATTTTTGTACATAATCTTTTTCTCTTTCTTTGGTCTCTTTTGGACATATACCTAGCAGTTAACCTGTATATCTGGGTCAAAGGGCACATATTATTTAGTAAATTTTTGTGTATAATTCCAAAATAATTTTTAGACTGGCTGTACCCATTACAAGGTCTACTAATAGTGCATCAATGTGCTTGTTTTTTCCACATCCCCTCCAACATTTACTGTTCCAAATCACTAACAATTAGAGAAATGCAAGTAGAACAGTTTTGAATTTCTACTGCATGCACATTTGAGTGTCAAAGATTTTATATACACATGTATGTATGTATACACACATCTATGTAAATGTTTATATATATAAAAATATATATATGCTCATCACATTTCATTTACTATATATCAATTTATATAAAATATAATTACATATTAATTTATAAATAATATATATTAATTTATATATAAATATGATTATATATAAACATTATTTTTAATTTGCTATATACGTATATAAATATCTATGTTGATATGGATATGGATATCAACATATAAAGTACTATCAGTAAGGGAACAAGGTGAGGGAGGTTTCCTGTGGAAGGTGAGATTTGAGTTGGTTCTGGAAAGAATCCAGTGAATTGAGGAGGTAGGGGTGAGAAGTGAGAGCATAAGCATGGGGCATTACAGTCAAGAAATGCAAAAGGAGAATAAAGTGCAACAATACTAGTAAGGTAGGAAGGTACCAGGTTGTGAAAGATTTTAAAAACCAAATTGTTAACTGTTTGGTTGCCTCCCCTTATATCCAGCTCTATGTATGGATTCCATACCAAACTGATTCACTCATTGTTCTTGTGTTCTTTAAAAAAGAAATAAACCACCAAACAAAAAACTTCTTTGGTTAATGGTTCAGTCAAAAATGATTATTTGTGTTCAATTCAATTTGGGGTTCGTTAAATGAGAACAGTTCGATGCTATTGAGGGTTTGCCAGTTTAAGCCCCTACTGAAATCTTGGCAATTTAGAGGAAGGTTCTATAAAACCAAAGTCAATTATATTTTACAGGAATCCTAATTAGGGGTTTGTGTGTGTGTGTGTGTATGTGTGTGAGTGCATTTGTATGTGTTTAATTTTTGCAACATCTGGGTGAACTTAATGTGAAAAAAAAAAAACCAAGGGCTTAGAAGTTTTAAAGAAAATGAGAGCAAGCATTTGTATCCTCCATAATGCAATGAGGAGATTTAAATAGCCTTGGAATCTATAGTAGAGAGGAAGTGAGACAGCACCAGTAGGAAATGCATTATTCCAATGTCTTCAGGATGTGAGACCAAGTGTTGAGGGAGTAATGGTACTTAAGATTTAGAGAGAAAGCCTATTAATGTTCCTGAAAGTGCCTTTCATGTACATCATTTTTCTAATTATTTTTGCCCACTTTCCTCTCTCCAAAACCATTTTTAGGAATTAAATGATCTGACCTGGGAGGAGTACTACAGAATCCTGGCTCGTGACATTATCTTGCTCTCTCATTTGGACATCTTCATCTTGAATAATTCCATAAAGAAAGAAACAAAGTCAACGATCATGTTCCCTGGTTGGTAAAGAATCATTTCAAGACCTGAGTTTAAAAGTCCGTTTCAAGAATTCCTTAGGATAAGCTGGTCCAAACAGTATTGCTTAGGAGTGGACAGTTCTGAAGTCCTGACATGTGAATTATTACAAACCTGGAGTATATCCTTCTATTCTAAATTTGACCATTTCCCAAACTTATATATGAGTTCTCAGTCCCATGGAGACTTGGGGACTAAGCTAGAAGCTCTTCATAGTTCATGGGTGCTGCTTCCTGTGATCCTGTAACTCTTACGTTTTTCAGCAGCAAATAAGTGATGCCTTTAGAATTCTCCTAGAGTCTTGGAACAGTGATTCCTCTGAAGATAGTGGGTTCCATCCCCAGCTGGAGCAAGACTTCAGGGAACCTCTTCCCTTGTAATAAGGAGATTCTGGAAAGACAAAGGATGCAATGAGGTCAAGAAAAGAAGTGAGCAAAGCTTTTACCCAATCTAGTAAATATAATCAAGGAGTGTCAATGAGCTGGGAGCTGTTAGTCAAACCCAGGCAGAAGAAACAACTGGCAGAAAAAGAAAGCAACATGGGACAATCTAGAAAGCCTGCTAGTTTCAGGGGGCAAGAAAGAGTCTTTGAGGCTAGTGAAGAAAACAGGCGATGTGTGAAAGGGTCAATAGGAGAATGACAAAGTGGTTGTCACTATGTTTAGAGCATGGAAGCTCATAGACTTAGAAATGGAAGAGACTTTAGAAATCATAAGCCCATAGACTAGGAGCTGGAAGGGACCTTAAAGGTCATCTGGTTCAACCTTTTCATTTTACAGGTGAAGAAACTGAGGTCTAGAAAGTGGAAGTGACTTCATCATGGTCATATACTGAGATAGCAGTTCAAGGACTCAAACACAGGTCTTCTACCACCTAGTGTTATCTCTGCTACCCTATGCTGCTTATCTCTCCAAGAGGACTAAACCTAGATGCTTGCTTAGAAGAGCAGTTTGCAGAATATAAGCAACTGATATAAGAACTCTGAGGGACTTCTCTTTATTTCTAAACTGCTTGGTTATTACCAGGAGCATGGGCTCCCTAGGACTTCTCAAGGGGAAAGAACAAAGGTGTTTGAATGAAGCACTTGCAACTTCCTTTTGGGCTTCCAAATAAGAGTGCTAGTTTGATTCTGGAGAACCGAGGATACAACAGGGGAGGTTTATATAAGATTGAAAAATGTCTAATGTGAAGAGGTCATAATATTAGGAAGAGGGCCTCAACTATCAGTACTGCTTTGAATAAGGGTGCATAAAATAGCTTTATAGATTTGGAGCTAGAAGGACCTTAGATGGTATCAAGTCCAATTCACTCATTTTTCAGATGAGGAAATGAGGCACATGGTCACAAAGCTAATAAGTATCAAAAATGGGATTTGATATATGCATATATATTCATACATGTATATTCTCTAGCAAGTAATATCAATTTGTTTGTATTCATAAATGGAAAATGGCACTCACAGTTACAAAAACTTTTAATAACAATTATATTATTATACACATTATTAGAAGCAACAGTATGTTATTTATAGGAAACATTTAAAAATGAGAGATACATACAGAGTTAAAATGGAGGGTTGGAGTAGAATTTATTATGTTTCAGCTAAAGGAACAAAGGCAGGGGTAGCCATTATGATCTCAGAAAAAGTTATGGTTGAATTAGATGTAAATAAAAGAGATAAATAGGGTAACTATATTTTGATAAAAGGTATCATAGACAATGGAGCAATATCAATACTGAACCTATATCAAATTAAAATGTCTTTGTACAAATAAAATGATTAGATCCAAGTTTTAGAAAGAATAGGAAAATTGGGGGAAAAGGTAGGTAGTTTATCAGATAAAGGTCTCATATCTAAAATACATAAAGAACTTTGTAAATATATAAGAATATGAGTCATTCCCCAATTGATAAATGGTCAAAGGACATGAATAGGCAGTTTTTCAATGAAGAATTCAAAGCAATTTGCAGTCATATAAAAATGTTCTAAATCATTATTGATTAGAGAAATGTAGATTAAAACAACCTTGAGATATCATTTTACACCTACCAGATTAGCTAAAATGATAAAAGGGAAAAGTGACAAATGTTGGAGAGGGTTTGGAAAAATTGGGACACTAATTCATTGTTGGTGGAATTGGTGAATTGGAGAGAAATCTGGAATTATGCCCAAAGAGTTATTAAACTATCTATACCCTTTGACCAAGCAATACCTCTACTAGGTCTATTTCCAAAGGTGACTAGGGAAAGAAGAAAATAACCTTGATATTCTAGAATGTTTATAGCATCTCTCTTTGTCAGTGTCAAAGAACTGGAAATTACAGGGATACTCATCAACTGGGGAATGTCAGAATAAGTTGTGGTATGTGATTGTGTTGGAATACTATTGTGCTATAAGAAATGATGAGCTCAATGATTTTAGAAAAACATGGAAAGACTTGCCCAAAATAATGAAAAGCAAAATGAGAAGAATCAAGAGAATCTGGTATACAGTTGTAGCAATATTGTTTTAAGGATGACTGAGTGAATAAATTACTTTGACTATTATAGTCAAATTAACTATAAAGGACATATGAAGAAAGATGCTATCTGAATCTGGAGAAAGAGCTGATAAATAGAAGTACATACAGAATAATTTTACACACACACACACTCATGTGTGTGCCTATTTGTGTCTAATGGTATTCATCAGGAAGGAGGAAAAAAAGACATTTACATGAAATTTTGTTATGTATTTGAAAGGAACAGAGAGTTGCACATAGATTTGCAGTTTCATGTACACTTATTTTTTTATTGTACTATGCCAGGCCTAGAGGCCTGAGGGCTACCCGAGTCTTACCTTACCTATCGCAGGTCTTCGGCTGGTCAAACGTATGAGAGAAGAGACTTTCCAGAGTCGAACGAGGGTTAGGCTTTATTCAGGGTCTTGGTTACATGTGCAGGGAGAACTCTTCCTTAGGAGAGAGAGAGAAATCTCCCAAGGAGGCAAAGATCTTACAGTAAGAGAATGAAAGCAGAAGTGGAAGTGGGGAGAGAGGGGAGAGGGAAGAGCGAAGAGAGGAGAGAAGGAAGAGGGGCCTTCTGTCCTGTAAGGGCCCCTCAGCGCTAAGCGCGCCTTCGGGCTTTCCTGACCCTACTTAAGCTCTCCTGCCGCATCGTTTGCACCTCAATACCGTGCCTGTTAGATAACAATAGGTGTGCCCAGATCTGGGCCAATCTCGAGGGCGGGATGCTCTCTCCCATCACGTTTCCTACGGGAAGAGGCGGAAATGCACGAGATATCCCGGTCTCACACCTCAATTCCCTGCTGTTCCCTGGGGGGCCTCATGAGAACTCTAAGGTTTAGAAGTTCTCACCTTTACCCGCCCGAGACTATCCACATGGAACTGAGCTTACACCCCCAACAGTACTATGTTATAGAAATGCTTGTTTTATTCTATAAGTTGAAAATAAAATAAAGGTTAAACTGTGCTAAAAAAAGAAAAAGAAAACTCATAGCAGTATAAACCAGATATCATGAAATGGAATCCAAAAGTCATAGCTTAGCTAGCCTTGCCATACTCTGTGTCTCTGGGTCAGGCATTTAACCTCTCAGTTCCCCAGGTAATTATATCACTAAGTTACAGAGCTGTCTATTTATATTGGTGAAGGGAGTTTTCACACTGGAAGTTCCATCAAACCTTTGAAATGATAAGTTCAACCCAAGAGCAGAGAAACAAGCAAGTATTTATACAATGCTTTCATTTTTATTTCTTATTTCTACAAAAAAGTTTACATACAACATATCATTTGAGTCTTACAATGATCTTGGGAGGTAGGTACAAGTATTGATACATTTTTACAAATGGTGAAACTGAGGCTCAGGGAGGATAAGTGACTTGTTTATGATCATACAGTTAATAAATTGTCAGAGGTAGAATTTAATTGTGCTTTCCTAATGATTGATCATTAATGTCATCTTTGTACCTAGAGGACATACATCAAATGAGGCAATGAGATAACGTAGGAGAAACAATAAAAACCTTAAAGTGATGGGAGCTATTATTATAATCATATGATATTTCTTTATTTACTTATGTAGCATTTTCAGCCTTATCAACAAGAAAACAGCGCTGAAGAATGATGCCTGCTGGTTCAGGCAGAAATTTCACACCAATGTCTCACCTCTTAATCCCTTAAAGAATTTACGCTAACCTGGGAAATGGTAGAACGGACCTCCCAGCTTAAGGGTGTGTGCAGAGCTAAACCAAATTAGAGGGGTATGTGGAGACAGAGACAGAGAGACACAGAGAGATAGACAGAGACAGAGAGATAGCCTCTGAGACAGAGGAAAAGACAGAGAGAAAACGGAGAGTTATGAGCTATCTGTATCTCTGTCTGTTTCTCTGTTGGTCTGTCTCTCTCTCTCCCTTTTACCACTCCTCAGGTTAGAACGAATTCCTTAAGGGTTTGACAGGTGAGCCACTAGTATGAGTTTTCTACCTGAGTCAGGAGACAGAGAGAGAGAGAGAGAGAGAGAGAGAGAGAGAGAGAGAGAGAGAGAGAAAGAGAGAGAAAGACAATTTATGAAATCCTTAGTGCCAAACTCTCAGACGGAGTATGGAGTATGGAGTATGAAGTGACTTCTCCATTTCTTCTGGACCCCACTTTTGATTGTGTTGCAGATTTTCTGGATATCCACAGTCTCTTCACGGAACCTTCTTTGGCACCTGCGGCCTCCTCTCTCTGTAACATACAGCCACTGTGCCAGCCAACTTCATTGTCCAGCTGATGAATTTTGGCCAAGCATCCGTTTTGGAGAAGGGCCCAGACTGCAGCATTCCTCACTCACCCACTCCTCTGGTTGTGCTGATTTTCCAGAATACAACCCCATGTCTCCACAGAGGCCGTTTCCTTCTTCAAACACCTGCCCCCGCCCCATTTCAGCTCCCATTTATATGCTATTTTATTTCATTAGGATGTAAGCTCCTTCAGGGTAGGAAATGCCTTTCTTTTTGCTTATATCTGTGTCCCCAACACTTAGCACAGGGCTTGGCACATACTAACTGCTTCATAAATATGCTTCCTTACTTTCCTCCTCTTCTTCCTCTTCTTTGTCCCCCTCCTTCTCTTCCCTCACCCTCAAAGGATATGTTGTTGTTTCCTGAATTTGCATTTCTTAAGATTTTGCTTACCTTTATGTTCTTGTCTTTCCAATATAACATTTTAACCATTTAATTACTAGCCTCACTTCACAAATGCAAGAGAGGGAGGTAACATGAGCTTTCATGGGAGGGGAGAGAAATTAATTTCTAAATTTCTGTATATTTTGCCATGTCTGAAGGCTCCGAGCTATGGGAAAAGGAATGGTTAATTTACCCCTTTCTAGGCAACCCTTTTAGTGTGTGTGCCATGGACCCCCTTGGCAGTGAAGCAGATGGACTCTTTCTCAAAATGTTTTTAAATTCACAAAATAATATATACAGGATCACAAAAGAAACTGATTATATTAAAATACAATTATCAAAATATATATTACAACAACAAAAAGTTACTAGATCCCAGGTTAAGGTGATGAATGATCAAGTCAGCAACTTGACTGGGGTGGGGAAGGGTGCTACTGTCTTCAGTATTTCCCACAGTTGAATCATTTCCAAGAGGGGAGGAATGATGGGAGTGGCTAAAGATAGTTATACCCAGGGGATGGAGTTGAGATTGTGGCTGAGAAGGAGTTGTTCTACCCATACAAGGTTAGAGGCCAGTAAAAGGGAGTGATAAGCATTATTCATCAACTGAACATAGCAACATATGCCATCTTCTGGGTGTCTGAAATGGCAAGCATCCCATTCCAGAATTCTGAATTGGCAAAACCAAGGCAATGTTATACATAGAAACCATCTTATCCAAAATAGGAAAAACCAGGAAAATAGGTTTCAACTGTATTTAAGAAATTGGGATTAAATATGAGGAAATAAATCAAAAGGTATTTTATTGTAGATATAGTAGACATCTACCCTCCAAGTTCACTCATGACTTTTCTTCTTCAATGATTTATAATAATAGGCTAGACATTCAAGAGAGATATATCTAAGCACTCTCTCCTTATGTCTTTCATAATTCTTTTTCCCCTACAAATCTCAATTCAGGTGCTAGGCCTTTATTAATCCTCTGTCTCTCTACCCTAGCCATTCCCCAATCCCTGCATTTTTTTTCTCCTCAAAATTTCCTATAGAGATTTGTTTGGGTCTTCCTTTGCCACTGTCACACCTTCCCTTGTCTTCCACTTATTTGTGCAGAAATAGAAGGCAAATCACTTGAGACTGAGGACTATTTAGTTTTTGCCTTTGTATCCTCAAAACTTTGTGTGTAGTATGTACTTAATTAATGTTTGTTGGATTGGAGCTAATGGCTTAAGATTGTATGACTTGAAGACAGGAAATAAAATCAAGTCACCTTGCAATATTTTTTCCAGATCTGATTTTTGATGAAAGGTGATATTGTCCTGGTACTAACCCTCTGCAGGGTCTGTACGTATTGTGTGAAAGGACTTCTCTGTGAGATCCTGCCTGCTTGCCCTTAAGGAGAGCTGGAAGAAAACAGGCTACACACACAAACTCTCTCTCTTTCTGCTAAGGACTTTGCTGGAGGATTCCTATCAAACTCCATTGGATTGCCTCATACTCAAAAGTACAACCTGCCTCATTAGAAATTCATAATTCTAGGTTAGTTATTCCCCTCTGTACATGTTTTCTGATATCCTTCCTCACTCTTTCACCCTGATTGCTCCAATACTCCCTCAATTTGTTAGGAATGTGCAATGTGCATCGTATAGGCTTCCTAATTTGGGGAGCCCAGTAGCACTTAGAGAGAAAATTGGCTTTCCCCTGTCTTAGCAATAACCATCAATCAACAACCTTTTTTCAAAACTATACTTTTTTCAGTTAACAAGTATTTTTTTCTCTTTCCTGTCTCCCTTTCCCCACTGAAAAAAAAAAAAAGGAAAACATGACCCTTAAAAAAAATCACAAATATGCCTAGTCAAGCAAAACAAATTCCCATAGTGACCAGGTCAAAAAAACATGTGTCTCAATTCTGCATATTTGTTCTATTATCTCTCTTTCAGAGGATGGGTGACATTCTTTATCGTTGGTCTTCTGGAAACAAGGCAACCACTATTCCTTAAGTATCTTCTAGGGACCAAGCATTGTACTAGCCTTGTGATACAAAAACAAAAAATGAAATAGTCCCACTCTTGAGGAGCTTATATCGAATTGGGGGAGATATCTCTAAGTTTAAAAACATGTACAAAATCAATACAAGATAATTTATGACAGGAAGGCTGTAGCGGCTGGGTGGCTAAAGTTCTAGTATAGAACTATCGGCTGAATATTTTGCCTCAATTCGTAGGTTTATAGGATTATAACTCGATAGCTGGGAAAGACCCGAGAGATCATGGAGTCCAATCTCTTCATTTTACTCTCCTGATATTTTAATCAGTATGTCAATCTACTTAGCATTTTGAAGGAAGAGGAGATAGGTGACAAGAACTTTGCTCTGTATATCACTGTGAGGGCACCAGGGTCATTATAGACATATAGGATGAGCAGAGTGTGGTCTTAGAAGATATAGAATCTGAGACCTAGAGAGGATGACTGACTTCCATAGGTTTACGTTAGTATAAATGTCAGAGTTAAGATTCAGTCCTTCAGCTCAGCTCAGATTTCAGCTCATTTCATTTTAATTCAATTAAGCTCGACAAATAGTCACTAAGTACCTTATTACAGTTATCCCTTCCGTATTATGACTTTCCCCATCAAAGCTTCCACATATCACAGGTTGGCATAAGAAATTAAATGGAAATTTTGAGCGGGGTGTTGTGGAAGCTGCAGATAACGCATGATGCAGAGAAACTTTAGAATCTCAGAAATGCATGAAATATACACAAAGTATTTATATAAACATATTTTATCTTTTAATACCATAATAATTTAGACTTCTTCTCTGGTACAAAGGGAAGGCCAAAAATTTTTGTGATGATTTTACAGATTTCAGAGTTGGGGATGCCATATCCCTGATCCTTGAGATGCAGAAGGGATAACAGTATATGCCTGGTACTGGAGTAATGAAGATTTTAAATGATGTTATCCCTGCCCTCCTGGGAGTGATAGCATGTTTGGAATTGGAGTCAAGAGGTAACTGGGTTTGATTCTCAATTCTAACACTTACTAGTTGAGTGACCTCAAATAAATCACCTAACCTCTCTGAACCTCAGTTTCCTTATCTGAATGGCTGGGACACCTGTAGTCCTTCCTCAATGAGTTTTTGTGAGGATCAAAGGAGATACTGTATATAAAAAGTTTTTCAAGCTTTAAAATCTATTTAGGAATGGCTTTGGGTTGCCACAAGGTTGATTCTTTTGAGACCTTGATATCTGATGATTTGCATCAATATAATCATAATATTAACTGAAGTTACTCATATTAACTAATCTTAAATCTGTGGTTTTATGACCTTGAGTGTCTAAGTACATCTTTCTCCCTTCCCCCCTCCACTCCCTTTTTCAGTGAAAACTTTGCCTCTTATTCATCTATATTAGCTTGCTGAGAAGCCACAGAGTCAGGAAAACTGAGGTTCCAGGTCTGTAACATATGCTAGTTGTATGTATGACCTGTGGGCATGCTACTTAGGCTTTCACTTCTCCAGTCTTTTATCTAAGGTTGTTAAAAAAAAGTGGCTGATATACTTCAGGAGAGAGAGCTTCCACACTGGGAATTATTTGTACAGAAGAACCTCCTTTGATCCAGCAATACCACTTTTAGGGCTGTATTCCAAAGAGATCATAAAAATGGGAAAAGGACCCACATGTACAAAAGTGTTTACAGTAGTTCTTTTTGTGGTGGCCAAGAACTGGAAATTGAGAGGATGCCCATCCATTAGGGAATGGCTGAACAAGCTGTGGTATTTGAATGTAAAGGAATACTATTGTGTTATGAGAAATGATAAGCAGCTGACTTCAGAAAAACCTGGAAAGACTTCTATGAACTGATGCTGACCGAAGTGAGCAAAACCAGGAAAACACCGCACACAGTAACAGCCACACTGTGCGATGACTAACTTTCATAGACTGAGCTCTTCTCAGCAATGCAGTTCCAAAAGATTCATGATAGAAAATGCCATCCACATCCAGAGAAAGAACTATGGAGTCTGCATACAGATCGAAGCAGACTATTTTCTCTTCATTGTTTTGTTTTTCTTTCTCACGATTCCTCCCATTCATTCTAACTCATCTATACAGCATGACAAATGTGAAAATATGTTTAATAGAAATGGATATGTAGAGCCTATATCAGATTGCATGCCATCTTGGGGAGGGGGAGATGATTTAAAGCTTACAGAAGTGAATGCTGAAAGCTAAAAATGAACAAATTAATTAGTAAAAAAAAAGAGAGTTTAAATAAAAGAAAATAAAAATAGAAAAGAGAGTACCTCCCTTCCGCTCATAGATTCAAAACCAAAGAAAAAGGGTCATTATTGTTGTTGTTCAGTTGAGTCTGACACTTTGTGACCCCATTTGCAGTTTTCTGAGCAAAGGTGCTGAAGTGGTTTGCCATTTCTTTCCCAGCTCATTTTACAGATGAAGAAACTGAGACTTGCCCCGGGTCTGAGGTCACATTTGAACTCAGGTCTTCCTGACTCCAGATTCAGCCTTCTGTCCACTACATCACCTAACTGCCCCATTATCAGTATTAAAGCTTATCTTTTCAGCTAAATTCTTGTTGGAAACCCTTAGAGATTGAACACTTCTCTAACACTACAATGATAACCTCAGAACTTGAATTTAGAAAGCCTGAAATGTCTAGCAGTCACAGGGTGGAGTTGGGCCAGCAGTTGGAAGAGCAGTCCCTCATCCTACACTCACAGGGGTTTGGACCTGGCCACATGATGGGGATGTAACTTCATCTAGATTATGTGGAATAGTCCTAACCCCGATAACTGCCTCTTTAGGAACAAAGCAGGAGCAGTTTCTTGAAAAAACTGAGGCCATGTGAGGCACTTAACAGACCATGATGCTGTGTAAAGGGCAGGGATGAAGACAGGATAGTAATTGTATTAGAGTTTGGTGGAGGTGCATTTTCCTATATGTAGGGTCAGTGAGGACCCAACTGGAATATTCCTTCTCATCAAATTGCTTATAGTTTAACATGCCCCATAACCACAGATGGGGTCCTATTATTAACAAATTCCTACATTTTTCCCCAATTGAAAACTCAATAGCCATCTGTTTGGAGATAATGTAAATTTTCCATCAACTGGGTTTTTTTCCATCTAAGGAGGAAACATACTTTACACAGATCAAAGTTTAGTTGTCTCCCAGTCTAAGGAAGTACTAGAAATTAAGTACTGTCCATAGTGTTCCTGACCTCAGCTTATAATTGTGTAAAGCCATTCCTAAGCATACCGGTAACTTTCCACTTTACCCCAGCCTGGAATTCTCCCTTCTTGGGCTGGCTATCCTTTCAGCACCAGTCAGGAAATGCAAAAATGACAGCAAAACGCAGCTGAAGAGATGTTTTATCATATTTAATATACTTCTTATACTTAAGCCCAATTTTCTCCAAGGTGATTAAATCCTACGCCCCTTAGATTGATCACCAAAGAAGATATTTCATATGCACATATAACGCAGTC
Source organism: Notamacropus eugenii (assembly GCF_028372415.1). Lineage (NCBI taxonomy): Eukaryota > Metazoa > Chordata > Mammalia > Diprotodontia > Macropodidae > Notamacropus > Notamacropus eugenii. The sequence goes on along the minus strand of NC_092875.1, from coordinate 424,708,700 downwards.
AGTACTAGTCTTAATTTCAGAGGCGCTGGTGGTGAAGTATCCCTCCCCCCTCTCAACAGAGAAGTGTACAGGTTCTTCATAAGACATATCTGCTGATTTGTTTTGCTTAACCTTTGCTACCATGAGGGAGGAGGGTCATTGGAAAGTGACAGCAATTAGTGGAGTATGCATTTTTAAAAAATTTGAACTATTTTAAAAAAATGTAATTTGGTAAAATTTTTTTTTCCAGGATCTATCCCTGAACCATTTCCTGAACTATCTACATTGTCTCAGGGGGAAGGGACCAAGACCAGGGTAAAAAACATTTAATATTTTTCCTGTAACGCCCATCACACACCTTTAACCTGAAAGCTGTTGCTGAAATTGTTTCCCTCTATGTGACTATACTTTTTTAGTGCTTTACACAGTATAGTTGCTTTTCTTTTCTCTCCCTTTATCAGTAAGCTCATGATTTTCAGACTCATTCATTCACTCACTCAACCAATAAGTGCCCACTATGTTCCAGGAACTGTGCCAAGTGCTGGCATTAGAGAAAGAGTCAAAAGACAGTCCCCGTTCTCAAGAAACTTACATTCTAATGACAAGAATGTAGGTCATGTGCTAGAGAAGTCCTCTGTAGTAGAATCATACAATGTTCAGAGGCTGAGAGAGATCCTAAGGACCATGTAGCTTCCAACTCCCACGGGAAGGCTTATGGTGTGATGGGAGAAAGAAACTTGAAATCCTAACAAGTGATTTAGCTATATGACATTGTATAAATCTACAGAGCCCTCTGATACTCTATTTCTCTATCTATATGTAGCACATGCATTGGGGCTACCTCCTGACCCACACTCACACTGGTGGTCAATCAGTCAATGAACCTTTATTAAGCACCTACTATATGCCAGATACTTTGCTAAGAAAGAGGGATCCTGCTCTCAGGGAGCTCACAATTTAATGGGAGAAATAACAGGCAGTTACATAAGTTGGAAATAATGACCACAGGGAAGGCTTTAGCATTAAGGGGAACTGGGAAGGATTTTCCATTGAAGATGGGACCTTGGAAACCAGGAGGCGGAGATGTAGAGGGAGAACCTTTCATGCTTAAGGGACAGAGAAAATGCCTAGAGGAGGAAGATAGAGTGTCTTATTTGTGAACAGCAAAAAGGCCAGTATCCCTAGATCTAAGAATATGTGACAGAGTGTGTGAGAATATGTAAGGCCAGTTAGTTCCCCAGAAGGCAATTGGATACTTCTCCCTTCAGGGATTTAAGAGACACTGGGAGGCTGGGGCCTGGTGGTGTTATTTCTAGTAGTATATATAGCTCATAACCCTCCCCACCCCGCACTGTGTGCTTCACTCGTTGATAACCACTTTGCATCAATAAGCTAGCTAGATAATTTAGCTTTTAGAAATGAGTATTTACTGGCATGCTTGAGTAAGATCAGTTGCTATAAAATATTTCCACGAATTAGGAATATACTCTGTTACCACAAGCACATATGGAATCCAGGAAAAAAACAATGGTCTAAAGTTTAGAGAACATTTTGGGAAAAAGAGGATAAATTACAGTGCCTGGTTACTAGAAGTTTTTTTCTCCCCTGCATAGAAACCTGTGGAAGTGTTCCTTAGGCATGGAATAAGCTTTCCATGAGATCTTTATAGAGTGTTGAAGCTTCCTTTCCTCCGCACATCTAGTTTGTCCTTGTCTCCTGATGGATCCACTGCCAGAAGTTGCTACATTGCTGTTCTGGTTCTGATGCTGGGGATGCTGATGAAAAAATCCAAATCCTCTGGACCTTTTAAAGTTTTCAGGTTCTTCTTCTGGTCTAGGGGAGGAG